>NC_085036.1:7365271-7467467 GCF_963692335.1 Osmerus eperlanus
GAAAAGAGCGAGTGTGGGGCAGGTCTCGGCAGCCCCTGAATGTAAACAGATTATTAGATTAGCGTCCGTGAGAAGCGAGTAGCCGAGGAGCAGCCTTGTTTTCTCTCTCTCTCCTTCCTCTGAGCTGATGAAGCCGTTCTCTCTCCTCTGCCCGTGACTCTTCTACCAGGCGCTGCCGTCGAGAGCGGAGGAGACTTCTCGCTGGACCGAGGAGGAGATGGAAGTCGCGAAGAAAGGTAGGGCTTTGGTTTTGATCTCTCTCTCTCTCCTTATTCCACCCTTCCCTCTCCCTCTCTCTCTCTCTCTCTCTACGGCTTGCTATGTCAGAACTATCCGTCCATCACCCTCCATTCCTGTTCTTTTGCTCTCTCACACGCTCTCTCGCTCACGCGCACACACACACACACACACCCCAGTCGCCCGTGTGGGCTTTTAGAGGGAGACGGGCGGCTGCAGCGCTGTGGCCTGGCTTTCAGGGCTGATCTATTAAGGCTAAAGCCTCAAGCAGCCGAGCGTGACAGTTAGGGCTTCCTCTGAAGATCCATATCTATTATTCACAGTAACACTTTGTCAAGCCTCCGGATCTTGCAGGACACAACCTCCCCTCCCACACACACACTCCATATATATATATATATATATATATATAAAAGTTTTGGAGTTGCTCTAGTTTTTCCCTCCAGAAACTTCAGTGAACTATTCATAAGTTTTTTTTTTCTTTCACTTGTTACTTCAGTCAGACTCTGTGTGAGTTTGACCTCAGCCTCTATAAACTCCCTCCCCCAGACCCCCCCTCCTGCTTTGTCAGCTATAGGCTGTAATGGTGAGGCCCACCACAGCTAAGCTCATTGGACCGGGGAAAGCAAATAGAAGGATTAATGTGGATTAATTAAGATCTCTCGGGTGGGTTTGAGGATTTGGTAACGCCTCAGGTATGGACGTGCATGACTCGCACACCACCTTCCTCCACTCCCTCTGGCTTTTATTGGACGTTTTCGGTCGATCTTTTCCGCTCCAACTCACAGTTGCACGCTCGCCGCCTTCGACGCGTCGCCTAGGAACGGTCGCCTCGCGGTTCCCGGTGTCGTGTCATGTTTGGACCTACGGTACATGCGTTTTGCGTTCCCCTGAGAGCGAATCGGTGCCAGGCAAAGCTGTTAATCTTGCTAAGCCCGGGGTATAGACGGGGTCAGGCTGGCCAGAACCAGGTCTTACATGGGAAGTTCTCCCAGGACCTGCACACAAGGTGCTCTAAAAGGACTCATCGGAGAGAGAGGCACCTCCGTTCACTGGACTTGCAGAGAGAGAGAGGGGGAGAGAGAGAGTGAGAACATGTTCTGGTCTGTGTCACAGGAGATTTGTTTATGTTGGGCTTCCAGAGGTTCGGTCAGAGTAGGGCCCCCTCTCCTTTCTTTTGAGTTATTCCCCCCCCCCCCCCCCCCCCAGGCAGGACCTGAGGAGGGCACAACATGGCAACCTTTTCAATTACTATGTAAGTTAGTTTACGATGACAGCAACTCATAAACAAATGTTTCGGACCAGTAGAAGAATCAACAACCACTACCCTTCCGGGTTGTGATTTTTGCGTTGTGACATCAAAAAGTCAACTGTGCTAAAAGACACGTAAAAGGGAAAAAAATCGACACGTGTCTCAAGAATCGGGTCAATTGATTTCCTATTTAGTAGCGGCCTCGACGCGAAGAGAGCGGGTGAGAACCAGAGCGCTTCCAGAGCCTGAGCTAGCGGCCCTGCTAAGCCCCACCCTGCCGGGGCGACACCGCGCAGTCCTGTGCGGTTAGCGACTCCCAAATGAGACGCGAGTGTTCCAGCCGTCCTCGTTCGTTTAGCAGGGCAGTAATGGGGCTTTGTCTTTTCGCTGTGGCGACTCGTCAAAGTGCCCAGTGTCCTTCAGCTCACCAGAGCAGATGAGCTGCGCTCGGGGAGGTAGGGCCGGAGGGAGCCCGGGTGAGAGAAAGAGAGAGGGGGGGGGGGGGGTGAGAGACGGGAGAGACACAGGTCGTTGCCAAGGGATTTCGGGTTTGAGAGAGACACCCTGATGTCAAAGGTTTACTGGTCGCGTGCCAGCCCAGCGCCACTCCCTAAGCTTGGCAGTTTGTTGAAGACTGGCCAAAGCTGATTGTGAGTTTGGTGCAGGTCAAGGCGGGGCAGGGCAGGTTGAGCCAGCCACGGAGATTACTGGGATGTAGGTTGCGTCAGGGTTGGGGGGGCATGGCTACTGTCCAGGTGGAACACCTGGGGATATAACAGGTGAGCAACAAGTCAACTCTGCAAGGTTGACGATTCCAGTTGTCATTTCTTGTTCGTTTTTTTGGTTGTTGGGGCGGTTGTAATGGCAGAGATATTCTTTGCTCGGGAACAGAATAGGAATACGTCTGCCTCTTTTGTGCCAGACTTGCGCCATTTGCGACACGCTGCCCCGTACAGAGAGGAGCTCACGTGCCGCGCTGCGCCGTCATGCGCGGCCGGTGGACCTCACTGGGATGCCTGCTGACGCGTCCTCCCTCTCTCCCCCTCAGGGCTGGTGGAGCATGGGAGGAACTGGGGGGGGCCGGCCATTGCCAAGATGGTGGGCACCAAGAGCGAGGCTCAGTGCAAGAACTTCTACTTCAACTACAAGAGGCGCCACAACCTGGACAACCTGCTCCAGCAACACAAGCAGGTGCCCACCCCCCCCCACCCCCCACACACCCCCCACACACAGCGCTCCGGCCCAGATACGGCCAAGTCCGAAAGTCTCGAGGGTCTCTGATAGGCTCCGAAAGACTGCAGAAGCCTTCTGTGACATCACAGAATTGTTAAGCTGATGTTAGAATTGGTAATGGCAACCCCCCCCCCCCCCCCAAAAAAAAAGAAAAGAATATTCCATTTGAAAGAAATGCTAAATAGACGTACCTTGAGCCGTGGTCTCAGACTTGGTGTCCGTCTCGACACGCATGCCACACATTAGCCGTGCACGCCCTTGTACACCAGAGATCTTTGCAGCATCTTGTGACCTGTGTGTGTGTGTGTGTGTGTCAGGACTCCCGGAGAGCTCGCGGCGACCGGGACGTGTCCCAGAGCGAGAGCGTCGCCTCCACGGCGTCAGCTGACGACGACGAGGACAACCAGGAGGACAGCGAAGGTCCGGGTCACCCACCTCGACACCCACCCCCCCCCCCCCAACCCCGACACAAATCACAAGCCTGCCCGCACGTACACACAGTCACATTACCAAGACCCAGTTAGGATTTATTTTCTTTCTTAGTTATTTTTGGGATATTTTAGAATCTTTTAGTCTTTGGATTCGAGGGCCCAAAAGATTGTTCCGGGTTCTAATCTCCAGTGTTTGTTTTCAGCTCATAAAGACGCGTGCTGCACAGGGTAGACTGGGGTGTGAGATGGGGAGAAAAACCGTGTTAAACTACAAAACGCCTTTGCAGCCTTTAAAAAAAAAAAAAAATCTCGGCTCACACTCCAACCCTTGCCTCTACCTTTCAGAATGTCTCGTCTGCGAGGAGTTTGATTTGAGTTGATGGTGAAACCCTCCGAAAAGATTCTGTGGGACCGTCTGTAGTTTTAATGAGAAAAAAAAGAAGGATCAAAAAGGAAAAGGAAGAAAAGTGAGATAAAAGATCCGAACTAATTCCGACGTCTGGGGCCACAGTTATGTAACTGTTCCTTGGCTTTGAAGACTCAAGATAGCGTGCTGGATGGAGCACAGTGTACTGGTGCACTCGTTTGATCCGGCTGTCTCCGCTCTCTCTCTCTCTCTCTCTCTCTCTCTCTCTCTCTCTCTCTCTCTCTCTCTCTCTCTCTCTCTCTCTCTCTCTCTCTCTCTCTCTCTCTGTCTCTGTCTCTGTCTCTGTCTGTCTGTCTCTCTCTCTCTCTCCTGTCCCCTGTCTCTCTCCTTTCTTTCTCTCTCGCGCTCTCTCTTTCTCTATCTCTCTTTCTATCTCTCTCTTCGTTCTCCTTATTCTCCTCTTTTTCTCTTTCATCTGTCTTTCTCTCTCTAACTCTCCCTCCTTGCTCTCCTCACCTTTTCTCTCTTTCTCTTTCTCGCTCTCCCTCTTCCTTGTCTCTCCAATCTTGCTCTCCAAAGTCACACGGCAGCGCCATGCCTCGCCCTTCTGCGCTCTGTGACACGCTCGTGAGCCGCAGTCCTGCTTTGTCACCAGCCCGTTCCATGTCACACGCGCCCGAGTGACACCCTGGCTTTTCTAGGCCCTCTCTCCCTAGCCCTCTCTCCCTAGCCCTCTCTGCCTAGCCCTCTCTGCCTAGCCCTCTCTGCCTAGCCCTCTCTGCCTAGCCCTCTCTGCCTAGCCCTCTCTGCCTAGCCCTCTCTGCCTAGCCCTCTCTGCCTAGCCCTCTCTCTCCACAGCTCTCTCTCTAGCCCTCTCTCCCTAGCCCTCTCTCTCCCCAGCTCTCTCTCTAGCCCTCTCTCCCTAGCCCTCTCTCTCTCTAGCCCTCTCTCTCCCTAGCCCTCTCTCTAGCCCTCTCTCTAGCCCTCTCTCTCCCTAGCCCTCTCTCTCCCTAGCCCTCTCTCTAGCCCTCTCTCTCCCTAGCCCTCTCCCTAGCCCTCTCTCTAGCCCTCTCTCTCCCTAGCCCTCTCTCTCCCTAGCCCTCTCTCTAGCCCTCTCTCTCCCTAGCCCTCTCTCTAGCCCTCTCTCTAGCCCTCTCTCTCCCTAGCCCTCTCCCTAGCCCTCTCTCTAGCCCTCTCTCTAGCCCTCTCTCTCTCTAGCCCTCTCTCTCTAGCCCTCTCTCTCTCTCCCACACGGTGTTGTGGACGTGTTATCCCTGTGCCCTCGCGGTCCGGGCTCTGCCGAGGTAAGGCCAGGTGTGTCGGCCCCGCCCCCGGGCCTGAGGGCGTGTTCTTGCGGAGAGGCGTCTCTCCCCATTGGCTCAGCCTTCTCCTCCGTGACCCGGCCGGGGGACAACTCGGCATTGCAACATGATCTGAAGCAGGTGGCCCGGGGGGGAGGGAGGGATGGATGGATGGATGAAGGAAGGGGGGGGTGGGGGAATCGCTGGCGAAGGCGTCAAATTCTCTGTCAGCGAGCAGGGAGGGCGTCCTCTCATCCCAGCGACGGGTCACTTCAGATTGAGCTGGATCGTGTCTGCCGAGGGAGGTCACGGGAACGGGAATGTTTTCGCAGGTTTTTTTGTCCTCCGCGCCTCTCAAGGAAACCCAAACGTCCTCCCGCCCCCCCCCCCCCAAGGTCTTTTTATCGCTCGGCCTGGCGTGGCATGTATGGGGGCCGGGGACCTTGATTTTCGACCTTGATTTTCGTCGCGGATTTCATTGAATTCACGGATCTTTCAGCTCCCGAAAAACCCTCAGATCTGTCAGTTGCACACTGGCATTGATACACGTCGCTAGAAGAGACTTTGTCAAGTTTTCATTCTTCACAGTTGTATGCTAGTCTCCATGGCAACAGCTGCGGACTATGCAAACAGGCCGCAGTCCCAACAGTTGTGCAGTATACCCATGTAACAGCTAAAAAACATATAACCGTACAGAAGCCATTTTGGGGGTCCTCTTTTGCATGTAGTAGCCTTAAAAACCAGCATGGTTGATGTTTGTGTGCGTGGTTGTTCACCGGGGTCCTCTGGTGTGCCCCTCAGGCGGAGACCACAGCTCCGACACGGAGAGCGCCCCCTCTCCGTCCCAGGCCGACCCCTCCAAGGGCGGGGACCCCCAGCGGGGCGAGGGCGGCGGGGCCTCCTCCGAGGGCTCCCAGCGCTCGGAGCAGGACAAGGGCCAGGCGGCGGACGGGAAGGGCCCCCCGGAGGCCCCTTACGGCGAGCTGCGGGTCAAGCTGGAGAAGAGCCCCGAGGGCGGGCCGGAGGAGGAGAGGGCGCGGGCGGCCTACGAGGGCCAGGTGCACCCCAAGAGCGAGCCCCAGGACGTGGACATGTCGGCCCCGGTGCAGGTGAAGGTGGAGCCCGAGGCCAAGGAGAAGGCCGACAAGGCGGGCGGGGCGGCCGACGAGCACGGCGACCGGCAGGGCCCGTCGGACAACGACTCGAGCGCCACGTGCAGCGCCGACGAGGACGGCGACGCTGAGCCCGAGAGGCGTGGGTGAGCGAGGCGCCGTCACGGACCACACCCCCAGCACCCCCCCCCCCCCTACCCACAACGCACACTGTCACCCCAACAAACCTAACAAACAACCGCCTGAATCCGCCTTCCAGACGGCCACCTCTCGACCATAAAACACAGTTTTAAAAAACCTTAAAACACCGAACCATTTCCTGTAAGTGATGGGTGACTCACCGTGTTTGTATCTCTCTGTCTCTCCCCCCCCCCCCCTCCTCCCCCCCTCCCCCCCTCCCAGGATGTTCTCTATGGACAAGCCTTCTCTCCTCAGCCCCCCAGGCTCAGTGGTGGTGTCCTCGGCCAAGCAGGCCCACCTCAGCATGCACCAGCTGCAGCAGCGCGCCGCTGACATCCCAGCCATGGTCAGTCAGTATAGCAACCCCCACTTTTCTATCAGATATGCCCATTCGGAGCAGCACGGAGGCAGGCAGCAGCAGGGTGAAAGCATGGCTCATTTAGACCAACCGTCCCGTCAAGTGAGTCCCCCACGCCGGTGCACTTTTTCCCCCCCCCCCATTCCCGTCAATGATTGGCCCGCCGGGGCAGAATTTGATTTAGGTTTTTGCCCCCTCCCCCCCCGATCATCCTTGTGGTTGGGGGGGGGGGGGGGGGGGGGCTGTGCAATGTTGTGTGTCGCCGTTTGAGATTTGTGTGTGTCGCTTCAACGGAGGTGTGATTGACCGTCGTGAACTGCGTTCTGTCGAGCTTGTCTGTTTTTCTCCCCCGGTTGTGATCGGAGGTAACCAGGACGCAGTTCGGGGGATCAGATTGGCATGCTAATTCACGTGTTCCTTCAACAGTTTGCATGCCCCACCACACGTCTGGAAAGTGTACGGCTCCGTGTCGATGCTGTCTTTTCCCCCGTTCCTTTTCTGACTGTGTGTCTCCGGGGGGGTGTGGTTGAAAGACCAGGCACTAGCATAGAAGCGCCTTCATTCTGACCCTGAAAGTCAAATCGTGTGTGATTCCGTGCTCGTAGAAGGGGCATTATTTCCAAATGGTTTGTGTGCGTGTGTGTGTCAAGCTCAACTAGGTGTCTCACCTCCCCCCCCCCCCCCCCCCCCCCCGCCTTCCTAATAGGTGCCAGGCCCCTTCAGCCCGGGTGGCGTTCCCATGGTGACGCCCCTCAGCGGGCTCGCCATGTTCCAGCACCAGATCAAGGCAGCTCACGAGTCGGCTCACCAGGAAGACCGGCAGAGGCAGGAGACTCGCTTCCACACACGCAGCCCCACCGTGCTGGACCGGGAAGGTACCACACACACACACACACACACACCCAGCAGCTGGCTATTTATATGTCGTATATTCGTTCTTTTTTTCGGAGCCTCTTCGTTTTCATTTAATGTCAAAACAACGGCAACGCGAGAGTCCAGACTGCTGCAGAATGTGACTGAGCCCAAACAGGAACAAGATGTTAGCTTGACCCTGTTTCACCGCCGATGCGAACACCGAGCTCCAATCAAGACGTCCCGTCTCCCTCCCCCCCCCCAGACTCCTCCAGGGAGGGGGAGTTAGTACTCGTGACTTTGGAGGGAGCAATGTGTAGCACCCCTCCCTCCTTCCCCCAGGGCTGACAGAGTAGGACAGACTAGCCTCTCAGCTTAAAAGGACACACTGGCATGATGTGTTTAAGGTGTGAAGGGGGGGGGGGGGGGGGGTGGTGCTTGATTGGACACCCAATGCTTTTAGCACCTTGTGTTGGTGCTGTGAGGAGGACGGGCTCCTGGCAGGCAGGCTGACTGCGGAGGCTTCCTGTGTTGCGGAGATGTGGGTGGAGTAGATGGAGGGTTTGGGAGGAATCCTTAGGTTCCGTAATTATATATATTTTTTTAAACCTGTGTTTGTTTTTATTTCCCCTCCTGTGTCCTCGTGTGTGTGTGTGTTATCATCCACCCCCCCTCCGCATGCGTCTTCGTTCTCATGCGTGCGAGCGTGCGTCACCCCCCCCCCCCCCTGCGTGCGTGTTGCGTGTGTTCTCATGCGTGTGTTCTCATGCGTGTGTTCTCATGCGTGTGTCCTCATGCGTGTGTCCTCATGCGTGTGTTCTCATGCGTGTGTTCTCATGCGTGTGTTCTCATGCGTGTGTCCTCATGCGTGTGTCCTCATGCGTGTGTTCTCATGCGTGTGTCCTCATGCGTGTGTTCTCATGCGTGTGTCCTCATGCGTGTGTTCTCATGCGTGTGTCCTCATGCGTGTGTTCTCATGCGTGTGTTCTCATGCGTGTGTCCTCATGCGTGTGTCCTCATGCGTGTGTCCTCATGCGTGTGTTCTCATGCGTGTGTCCTCATGCGTGTGTCCTCATGCGTGTGTCCTCATGCGTGTGTCCTCATGCGTGTGTCCTCATGCGTTTGTCCTCATGCGTGTGTCCTCATGCGTGTGTCCTCATGCGTGTGTTCTCATGCGTGTGTCCTCATGCGTGTGTCCTCATGCGTGTGTCCTCATGCGTGTGTTCTCATGCGTGTGTCCTCATGCGTGTGTTCTCATGCGTGTGTCCTCATGCGTGTGTTCTCATGCGTGTGTCCTCATGCGTGTGTCCTCATGCGTGTGTCCTCATGCGTGTGTCCTGTGTGCTGCAGGGAAGCCCTTCCCCTACATGTCCTATGACATGAAGCTGGCTCTGGAGCAGGAGGCCCAAGCCGGCCGGCCAGCCTCCCCCTACAGGCTCTCCCCCAGGGAGCTGAGCAAGACCTCCCCCCAGCCCGACCCCAACACCGCCAACGCCTCGCGCTACAGTGTGCCTCCAGGTAGCTAACCGTCCCCCGTCCCCCCACCTCAGCACTTCCTGTCTGTGTGTACCCCCCACCCCCCCTCTGTCTCCTCCACCCAGCTTCTTTGGCTGAACACCTCCTTTTCCGGATTTTTCTGTTGATTTGAAGGCTAGAGGGAGTTTGGAGTTGTTGTTTGGAGTTGTTGTCACCTAGAAGAGAACTTGTAGCTTGTTGTGTAGGGTCGGTTGGTAACCTGGTTGGTTGAATTGGTTTCGTTTGGCTTTAACATTGGCTCACATTGGCTTTGTTAGTAGTTTGATTTTTAAATGACTCATTACTGGTTGGGTGTGATTTTTCCTTGGTCGGTTTGTCTATAGTGTCGGGTAGAAACCTGGCCTTGTTTCTCTTTCTGTCCTTTCATGAATGAATATTAATGCCACCTACGGTCTCCCAGGCAACCAGACTCTGTCAGGATTCCGTCATGGACTCGCTGTTCTTCTTATCTCCCCTGGTGTGAGGCAGGCGGATGCTAATGCCAAGCTCTCCTGTACGAAGGAGCTCTCACAGACAGGATTTGCATTTTTTATTTCGTAAAGTGCAGCGGTGCTTTTTCCTGGCAGGTCACCATGTCTGTATTGTAATCCAGTTAGTCAGATGCCTCCCTCCCTCCCTATCTCCTTCCTCCCAGTCCTTACTCCCTACCTCCTTACCTCCTCCCAGTCCTCCCTCCCTACCTCCTTACGTCCTCCCTCCCTACCTCCTTCCTCCCAGTCCTCCCTTCCTCCCAGTCCTCCCTCCTTCCTCCCAGTCCTCCCTCCCTACCTCCTTCCTCCCAGTCCTCCCTCCCTACCTCCTTCCTCCCAGTCCTCCCTCCCTACCTCCTTCCTCCCAGTCCTCCCTCCCTACCTCCTTCCTCCCTCCCTCCTCCAGTCCTCCCTCCCTCCCCGGTGTAGGCTGTGGTCCTGAGCTCACAGACAGGCAGGCGGGCAGTTCTTCTCAGGGTCCCCCCGGGGCTTGGACCCGTGTGCCACCATGTCCACCTCTCCGTTCACACCTGTCCACGAGGCCGTCTCTCAAACGATCCAGTCACGGCTCTCTCTGAGGCGAGGTTCAGGGGACGCCCCCCCCCCCACGTGTCGGCTAGTCCCAACCTGGCAGAAGGCGGCGCTTACGCTGAAGACTCGCGTGCCACTCATTCTCGAGCTAACAGTCCGAACCTCGCAGGGAGTTGGCCCCGAGTCCCGCGTCCTCTCTCCTCAGTTTGTCTGTCCTCTCCTTCCCCCCCCACACACACAGTGCTCCACCCGGCCCCTAACCAGGTGGTGCAGGGCCTGCCGGAGGGCGTCAGGGTGACCTTCTCCAGACACAGCCGGCCGCCCAACATTCCGTCTCCTCCTCCCCTCATTCCCACCTCCAAGCCGACAGACAAGCCATCCTTCATCCAGGGGGGCTCGATATCCCAGGTACGACCCCTCAACCCCCCCCCCACAAACACACAGCTCTCAGATAATCTGCTGGACTGCCAGGGACACGATGCAATCGACGGCCTTTGACCCTCGTGTGTTTTCAGGGCACTCCTGGAACCTACCTGCCCTCCCACGCCGTGTACGGCCCGGAGGGCACCAAGAGCTCGGTGGGGTCCATCTCTCTGGGGCTCCCCAGGCAGCAGGAGCCCTCCAAGCCCGGTACGACCTCCTCCCCCCGGGTCACCCCGTCCCGCCCGGCCAGCCCCCCTGCTGTCAGTCACGTTGTGTAGCCCAGCATCAGACTTCACCCTCCCGCTGTTTTTGAAACGTTTCTCCTTCTCTCCCCTTCTCCTCCCCAGTCTCCTACATCAAGCAGGAGGAGTGCTCCCCGCGGAGCTCCCAGCCCGAGGGCTTGCTCTCCAGGGCGCAGTACGAGGGGGTCGTCAGAGGTGGGTGTCCGTCATTAACCAGCCCTGTCTGTCTGTCTGTCTGTCTGTCTGTCGGTCCCTCACCCCCACACCCATGAGTTTCGACCAGTGCTCAGGGCTTAGGTAGCCAGGCTAGACGAGGAGCTGGGTCGGAGAGTGGAGGAGGTTGGCCTCCGTAGCCTGTTTGCACAGACCTGTCAGAATGTGGCACTCTGGTGAGGGAGAGAGAGAGACAGGGAGACAGGGAGAGAGGGAGGGAGAGAGAGACAGGGAGAGAGGGAGACAGGGAGAGAGGGAGGGAGAGAGAGAGAGGGAGACAGAGTTAGACCCGCCTGCTTCAAAAGACCCCTGCATCCACCCTCGGCGGTCTTCACGCCTTCTCACCGCAAAGCGACCTCCGAGGTTTCCACCCCACCCCCTCCCTAAGCCCCTTTGACCCAATGTACTCCGCCGACGCTCATCGGACACACGCAAGCTAAACTCCGCCTCTCCTCCCCTGTCCTTCCCCGCACCCCCTCACCCAGGAGGCCCCATGAGCTCCATGCAGGACGGGGGCATCTCCCGGGGCAACCCTGCCAAAGTGGGCGCTGAGGGGCTGCAGTTCAGAGGATCGATCACTCAGGTATGACAGCGCTGCGTACGCACGCACACACACACACACACACCCCTCCTCCCTCTCTCTGAGTTTCTCCCTTTGCGGCGTTGTCGTAAGCAAGGATCAGGACCGTGTCTCCTCGTGCTGACCTCTCTCTCTCTCTTGCGCTCTTTCTCTATTACTCTCTCTCTCTCTCTTTCTCTATTACTCTCTCTCTCTCTCTCTCCAGGGCACGCCCGCCCTGCCCCAGCCCAGCCTGGCGTCCGACCTCCTGAAGGGCACCATCACCAAGCTGGCCACGGAGGAGCTGGGCAGCCCGGACAAGGCTAGGGAGCAGCTGGCCAAGGGCCACGTCATCTACGAGGGCAAGAGCGGACACATCCTCTCCTACGACGGTAAGCCCCCCCCCCCCCCGGCTTAGCCGGCTTAGCGACGGGCAAACCCAGTTAGCGAGCTTAGCGCTACAAACGAAGAGGGCTCGCTTAGGAATCGGATAGGTACACACCGATGGGATGTTCCTTAACCCCCCCCCAGTTGTGCCCGAAAGAGCTTGTTTGGACCGGTCAGATGGTGCAGGGGGGGGTAGGAGCGGCGCGGCGCGTGTGATTGGTGACGATGTGGTTTCCTGTGTCCTCAGCCATTAAGAACCCCAGGGAGGCTACGCGCAGCCCCAGGACCCACGAGCTCAAACGCACCTACGACATGATGGAGCCGCTCGCCAGGGGCCACCCGGGCAGAGAGGGAGTCCCATTTGAAGGTCTGTCTGTCTGTCTGTCTGTGTGTGTGTGTGTCTGTCTGTCTTTCTCTCTGTCTGTCTGTGTGTGTGTGTCTCTGTCAGTCTGTCTGTCTCTACTGTCAGTCTGTCTGTCTGTCTGTGTCTCTGTCTGTTTGTCTGTGTGTGTGTGTGTGTGTGTGTCTGTCTGTCTGTCTGTCTCTGTGTGTGTGTGTGTCTCTGTCAGTCTGTGTCTGTCTGTCTGTCTGTGTCTCTGTATGTTTGTCTGTGTGTGTGTGTCTGTCTGTCTGTCTGTCTGTGTGTGTCTCTGTCTGTATGTCTGTGTGTGCGTGTGTTCATCAATGCAGTCTTTGCTCACGGAGCATTCCTCCGCGTGTCTCCCAGGGTTGATAAGCCGAGCGCTGCCCAGAGACAGTCCCCACGGCGACTCCAAGGAGAGGCCGATGATGACCGGGTCCATCATGCAAGGTAAAACGACAACAGCAGCAACAACTTGAGGAGCGGAGATCCGCCAAAGGAAGAAGGTGTTCATCCTCTCCCCCCCCTCCCCCGGAGCCTTTCACCCAAGTCTTCTCACCCGGCTCTCACCCAGGCCTGTGTTTCCCTCCACCCCCAGGGACCCCGAGGACCTCAGCCGAGGCCTACGAGGAGAGCATGAAGTACGGCAAGCAGATCAAGCGGGAGAGCCCGCCCATCCGCTCCTTCGAGGGGGGCATCGTCAAGGGCAAGCCCTACGAGGGCGGCGGGAACACCATCAAGGAGATGGGCCGCTCCATCCACGAGATCCCCCGGCAGGACCAGTCCGGCCAGGACAGCCGCAAGACGCCCGACATGGCCGACAGCCGCCGCGTCGCCATGGACGGAGCCATGTCGCAGGTGAGCGCCGCAGTGTGTGCTATTGTGTGCGTATAGCGTGTATTGGCATGTGTATAGCGTGTATGGAATGTGTCTGTGAAGTTCCGTGTTTATATGAGTCCTCCAGCCAGCCATTGACAGCCCCCTTCCTCTCCCTCCCCACCCCACCAGGGTCACCCCCTGGGCCAGCCGGCCATCAAGCACAACGTCAAGTCCCTGATCACCAGCCCCGGCAAGATGGGCCACGGCCTGCCCCAGCTGGACGCCATGGAGCGGGCCAAGTACGAGGAGGGCAAGGCGGCGTCGGAGCGCGTGCGCCACACCTCCGTGGTCAACTCGGCCACCTCGGTGCTGCGCTCCACCCACCAGGAGGCGGCCAAGTCGCAGCTCAGCCCGGGCATGTACGAGGACGCCAGCGCCCGCCGCACCCCCGTCAACTACAGCACGGGCCCCATGTCCCGGGGGTCGCCCATGCTGGGCCGCGCGCAGGAGGGTACGGCTGCCCGCCCGCAGAGGCCTGGCGTTCATATGCAGTACTGTGCAAAAGGCTTAGGCACTAATTGCATATTTGTTCCCCCAGTACAGCTAAAATGCTGTAATAATGGAAATTATAAACACAACATTTCTAAACATTGCACTTTTATATTTATATATATATTTTTTTCCATTTAAATTAATTAAATAAATAAATATTGTTTTAATATCTAATAAATATATACATATTATATATAAATTGCATACATGTGAAAAATATTGCCTAAGACTTGCACAGTCCTGTGTATACGGATGATAGATATTATAACCTAAGGCTGTTGGTTGGTGTTGGTTGTGTACTGACAATAGGCCTTGTGTTCCCCCTACCAAGGAGGCATGAGCTCCGGAAAACCGTCTCCCCACGACAGGAAGACGCCCACTCACCGAGACAGCATGCCGGCCAAGTCCCCCGTGTCCCAGGGGGAGCCCATGCCCTCCCACAGCCCCTTCGACCCCCACCACCGGGCCGGGGTCCCCGGGGAGGTGTACCGGGCCCACCTGCCCCCGCACCTGGACCCGGCCACCCTGGCCTTCCACAGGGTCATCGACCCAGGTAGGACCCAGCGTCTCTGGTGAACCCGGGCAGGCGGGGGGGAGGTGGGGGTGGATGGGTTGACTGGTCCGGACGAAAACAAACAGTTGTGTAGTGCTGAGGGGGGGGGGGGGGGGGGATTCCAGGAACAGCGGCAGAGCTTGGCAGTCTCATTCATAGGCACCACACGGCCGGTCCATTGACGTCAGTCAGAGAGAGATCGGTATCAGGGAAAAACCTTCTGTTCATATGTTGTTTTGTTTGCCTCCCCCCCCCCCCCCCAGCGGCAGCAGCCTACATGTTCCCCAGGCAGGGGTCGCCGACCGGCTACCACAACACCTACCAGCTGTACACCATGGAGAACACGCGGCAGACCATCCTCAACGACTACATCACCTCCCAGCAGATGCAGGTCATCCCGCGGGCCGACGTGCCCCGGGGCCTGTCGCCGCGGGAACAGCAGCAGATCGCCATCCCTTACCCTCCCGGGGCCAGAGGTAAGGGGGGGGGGGGAAGCCATGGCCCGAACTTCCACTCATCCCCTCATCTCTCCCCCTCCCCCCACCTCCCCTCCTGCGTGGGCCGGGAGCGGAGAGGCTGGGGGTTCAGGTGTCCCTTAGGAAGTCAGTGGCAACCTTTTCCAGACCCCCAGAAGCAAATGACCCAGACAACTTGCGTATAGTCTGTTTTATTGGAAGGGGGGGAGGGGGGGTGCTGCATTGGATTCGGCTCATGCTTGATTTGTAAATTGGGACCGGTCACAAACAATCCATTGAAACTCATTTGTGGTCGCCTCTTAACAAGGTGACCGCTATGCCACAACAAGTGCAGCCCTATCGGTTTACCTCCAAACGAGTAACGCAAGACTCCCTGATAGAGGAAGGTGGGGGGTTAAAAAAAAAAAACGACGTGTATTTGCGGTGTTCATGCTCAGACGTCTGATTTGGTTTGGTTCTTGTTGTTCACCCATGGCCCTTTGCTTCTGTCTGTAAAAGGGATCATTGATCTAGCCCAGATGCCTCCAACTATCCTGTTGCCTCACCCTGGGGGGACAGGTACCCCCACTCTGGACCGCATCACCTACATGCCCGGAGCTCAGCCCCCTTTCCCTCCTAGGGCTTTCAACCCAGCCTCCATATCTCCAGGTGAGGACCCCCCTCCCCTTTCCCTTCCCCTCTCCTAACCCCCTTCCTTGCCCCCCCCCTCGACATGAGTGCCTGCTGCTTCCTCTCCGCCCCTGAAGCACGCTGCCCCCCCCCCCCCCCCCCCCCAGGCACTGTCCACGCAGAGCCCCCCCCCGCCCTGCTAGCAAATACCCTCGCCACTCGCTGGCCAGCGAGTGGCCGCGGCCCGATCGCTGTCCCAGCATGCCTCCGAAGCAGGCAGAGCGGCACTCCTGCGACGGTGTCCGGGTGAAGTCGGCTCGTCCGAGGGGGCCGGCGGGTGGGGGGGTGGGGAAGGGGGGTTGGCTGTTGACCCCCGTTCGGCCCCAGGCCAGAGGCGATGTGTGAACCCTACATGTGTCTCTCTCCCCCCCTCCACAGGTCACCAAGCCCACCTGGCGGCCACGGCGGCCACCATTGAGAGGGAGCGCGAGCGGGAGAGGGAGCGCGAGCGGGAACACCGGGAGCGGGAGAAGGAGCGCGACAAGGAGCGGGAGCGGGAGCACCGGGAGCGCGAGCACAGGGAGAGGGAGCGCGAGCACAGGGAGAGGGAGCGCGAGCGGGCCGTCGCCGCCGCCAGCGACTACATGCGAGGAGGTGAGAGGGGTTGGCGTGGTCAGACGAGACATCGTGGCCTCCAATTCTCGTACTGAAGCCGGCATTAATCCGTGTGTGTGTGTGGTCCAGGTGTGGAGCAGCCAGGACGCCCTGGTAGCCGTGGTTACCTGCGGTCCCCCTCCCCCTCCATGAGGACGCCGGAAGGAGTGGTTCAGCAGCGGCCCAGCATCTTCCAGGGAACCAACAGCAAGAGTGTCATCACTTCCCTCATGTAAGTCTAAGCCTGCCCTGCCCCTCACCTCGCCTCAGGGGGGCGTGAGGATTTCAGTAGGCTGGTGTCTATGGACCAGGGCCTGCCAGAATTACCCTAAGCTCATTCCAACGCCTCCATCAGCCATCTGTTTCGACCGGTACGAAAACCCCCACGCGCCTTAACACGTTCCTGACCTGACCCCCCCTCCCCTCCCCCCCCCCCTGCTGCGTGTCCGTGTCCCTCCCCCCAGGCCCCCGGCAGCGCAGGCGTCCCAGCCCGGCTCCCGCTACAGCACGGCGGCCGACGCCCTGGCCGCGCTGGTGGACGCCGCCGCCTCGGCGCCCCAGATGGACGTGGCCAAGGCCAAGGAGGGCAAGCACAAGGACGACACGTCCTCCTCCTCGGCCGCCGCCGCCCGCCGCGCCGTCAGCGAGCAGCAGGACGCCGAGCGGCGCTCCATGCAGTCTCCCTACGGCGCCCTCGCCATGCCCGGGGGCAAGCAGCACCCGGCCTACGGCGAGCAGGCCGGGGCGGGCAGCAAGGACAAGACGCCGCCCTCCAAGTCGCGCATCGAGGAGGAGCTGCGCACGCGCGGCAAGACCACCATCACCGCCGCCAACTTCATCGACGTCATCATCACGCGGCAGATCGCCTCGGACAAGGACGCGCGGGAGCGCGGCTCGCAGAGCTCCGACTCGTCCAGCAGCCGTGAGTCGCCGCCCCCAAAAAAAATATTATAGTAATTATTTTTACAATCGTGCGTGAGGGTCAAGGGGTTTGAGCGCCTTGTCTCCGTGTTCGCAGTGTCGTCTAACCGCTACGAGGCGGCCGGCGGAGCAGCCATCGAGGTGATCAGCCCTGCCAGCTCCCCGGCACAGCCCCAGGCACAGCCCCAGCAGGACAAGCAGGATGACAGGCAGCCACAGCCCCCAGGTCAGAGGTCAAGCATCCACAGAGAGCACACGCCATCAGCTGCCGTTTCAATTATGCACCATATAATAAAAAAAATATATAAATTATACATAATTATGATATTTTGGATATATTTTGGAGGCTTTTTCTTCTTTATTGGTTAGTGACAGTGACAGTTGGAGAGAGACAGGATAGGCAGGGGAGAGAGACCAGGGGAGACCCGGTATAGCCCTGTATCGGGCTCCAGAGATGTCCTGAATGGAGATTTGCCTGGAAAATTCCCACGAAGCTCTCCCAGCATGCTAGCCTAACACCGCTGGGAGTTATGTGAGGTTAAATGTGTCCGGCGTCCGCCCCCAAACACTGCAGTCTGGCGGCTGCATATAGATATAAGATAGACACTGGCTTTACTCCAACCACTGTGTTGAATGTAGGTGAATGCAGCGGGGCCTATATCGGGCTGGTAGCAATACTGAGTAAACATGCCAGTATCTAAATAACCCGTGATCTCAATAACCTTGTCATCTGAGTACAGTGGGTGACACCCCCCTCACCCCCCCCCCCCCCCCCCCCCCACACACACACACACACACACACACAAATATACAAATATACAAATCTACAAATATAGATTGACGGCTGGCTACTCACTCACTCAACCAACTCTCTCTCTCTCTCTCTCTCTCTCTCTCTCTCTCTCTCTCTGTATGGAACCCTGCAGCTGGCATGCGCGTCTTCGACATGAGCCGCTACCGCCCAGCAGGGGAGCCCCCCCAGCCCAGCTCCCAGGCCCCCCCCTTGGGCCAGGCCGACTCGTCGTACTCCCAGGTCCCCAAGACCCACCGGGTCATGACGCTGGCCGACCACATCTCTGTAAGACGCCGCGCGCTCGCGCCACCCAAAGCACTCCCGTCACACCTCCACGCCTTAAACACGCACGCTCGAGAACGGCTCCAGTAAACGCCCTTCTGGAACGTTCTCTCTCCTCCGCAGCACATCATCACCCAGGACTTCGCCCGGAACCAGGACCCGCCCCCTCCTTCCTCCACCACCACCTCCTCCTCCTCCTCCGCGACCACCACATTCCAGAGTGCGGTCTCCAGCTCTGGCCTGGGCCGCGCCAAGCCCCCCAGCCGCTACAGCCCGGAGAACCAGGCCCCCCACCACCAGAGGCCCCCCAGCAGGCTGTCCCCCGAGAACGCCCCTGACAAGCCCAAGGCCAGGTAAAGTCTAGATGAAGCAGTCTGGCTGGTGCATTTCATATCATAGTCAAATAGTTAAGGGAATAAGGGATTGGGTATTGGGCAAGTAAATAAGTCATCGGTAAAAGGACAGTGTATGCATATATTTGTTATGAAACAATATCCATCATGGTGGTGATGGTTAGTGGGCAGCCCAGCCTCTCCCCCTACCCTCCCCCACACCATCACCGCACCTCCACACCTGCATGTCCTCTCCATCATATTCTCTCCCTCCCTTCCCCAGGCCCGGTAAGTCCCCCGACCGGGGAGGCCGACAGATGGACGGCTACGAGCCCATCTCCCCTCCTCAGAGCTACCCGAGCATGGACAAGCCCGAGGCCAGCGCCCCGCAGCCCCAGAGACGGGAGAACGACAACCCGGAGATGAGGTACGCCGCACGCCGTCCTGTCAGCAAAATAAACGGCTTGCCTCCCTCCCTCCCCCCCCCCCCCCCCCCCCCCCCCCCGGGGCCAAAAGGCTTTTGCTTTGATTGGCATTTTTGAACCCGATTGACTCTGGAAAATATTAGACCTCTGACTTACACGACAGATGATGTACGTGTCACATGCGAGTGTTGATATTTCAGGCCTGGCACCGGAGGGCAGATTGCCGCGGTCCCCTTGGGCAGTGGTCCTCCTGTCGGCTGCGATCTGGCAGGCAGCCCCCGGGCCGTGTGGAAACGGGGGGGACTGCTGCCAGCGGGCATCCAACCCCGGTAAACTTCCTGACCTCCCCCCTGTGGCCTTTCTCTGGTTTCAGGGGCGACTCGCGGTCCCCGGGGAGCGGAAGCTACCTGCCCTCGTTCTTCACCAAGCTGGAGAGCACCTCTCCCATGGTGAAGTCCAAGAAGCAGGAGATCATCCGCAAGTTCCGCAACTCCTCCGGCGCGGGCGACTCCGACATCGGTAAGCGGGGGGGGGGTCTCTTCCCCCTTCCACCTCTCGACGGCAGCTTGTGGAGAAACGCTCTCCCGGATGCGTGAACGAACCTCGACGGCGTCGACGGTTTAGCCCTTGTACTTGTCGCGCAGTGTCGCCATTTTAGCTCGGGCGCCAGACGTTTTGTTCTCTAAAGGAAACGATCGTTTTCTGTCCGTAGGGGCCGCCCAGCCAGGCACAGAGATCTTCAATCTGCCAGCTGTGACCAGCTCAAGTAAGAGTCGCCCCCTCCCCCCCCCCTAAGCGTCGCCCCTTCCTGCTCTAAAACAAACACAAACAAAGTCATTTCCAGTCCCACGGTGTACTCTGTAGTCTCTCTCTCATTTTTCTCTCTCCCTCTCTCGTCTCTGCCTATCGCTGTCGTGTCCTCCAGGCGGCATCAACCCCAGGAACCACTCGTTCAGCGACCCGGCCAGTAACCTGGGCCTGGAGGACATCATCCGCAAGGCCCTGATGGGCAACCTGGAGGAGAGGCCGGAGGAGCCGCAGGGAGGGGCCGCTCCGCCCAGCTCCAACACCCCCGGCGGGGAGGCCCGCCAGGAGGCCAACCCTTCACCCAGCATGGGTGAGAGACCCAACACACGCGCACACACACACACACACACACAGGCCTGTCCTCATCCAAACCAGCCTAACGAGGGGGCAATTTCCATGATGTATACGTACATAAATACATGTAATGACCGGTTTTGTCGCGTTGCTAAGGATACTTTTTTCCTCGTCTACCAGGCAAGCAAAAGCTGCAGGGCAAAGCCAACAGCCGCAAGTCCAAGTCGCCCAACCCGGGCCAGGCGTACGCCGGAGGGGAGCGCCCCTCGTCCGTGTCGTCCGTCCACTCCGAGGGAGACTACCACCGGCAGGCCCCGGCCTGGGCCTGGGAAGACAGGCCCTCGTCCACAGGTAACCCCCTCCATCCTCCTCCCCCCCTCCCCCCCCGGGGCCTTCGCTCACCACGACACAATCGACAGATTCGGCGGTAACACACGGATAACTGGACCCGCTCTCTTAATGTACTCCCTCACCCCCCCCCCCCTTTCCTGTCTCCAGGTTCCATGCAGTTCCCCTACAACCCCCTGACCATGCGCATGCTGAACAGCACACCGCCCACCTCCATGGCCTCCCCCTCCATCCAGGCCCAGCAGCAGTCTGTACCGGGGGGCGCCCCGGCCGCCCAGCAGCTGGTGTGGGAGCGGGAGCCCCTGCTGTCGGAGCAGTACGAGACCCTGTCGGACAGCGACGACTGAGCCCCCCGCACCCCGCCGCCGCCCCGCCCCCTTTCCCCCCGTCCCTGAGGAGGGCTGAGCAGAGGCTGGCCTGCCCTCAACCACCACCACCCCCCCCTCCCCTTCCTCTCCCAGGACTATCCTCACTCACTGGTGCAGAGTTTAGGAGCGAGCGGAGGGGGCCGGAGTGGCTTTTTGTGCAACAGCGCCCCCTGGCGGGCAGCTGAGAGAAAGGCAGCCGCCTCTGACAGGCTGAGGGCTTGGGCATAGACTCCTTTTTTCGGGGACAGGCCTGGACACACAGCAAGTCGGAAAATGCCTGAGTGGAAGACATAAAAGCTAACGATGAAGAACTTGTAAAAAAAAGAAAAAAAGAAGAAAAGAAAAAAGACAAATCATTAAGAGACTATTTCTTGAATTTTTGATTTCTGTAAAGCAATACTTTTGTCTTTAAGAAAAATCATTGTATGTAAATAGATTAACCTTTTGCAGTGTTTTTTTTCCCTTTTTTTTTCTTAAATGGGTTCTTTCTCATTTTACTGTTGCTTTTAAATGGATCCACTTTGTTTTTGAACAGGAGGAGGAGGTGTTAAATCTTGAATATCACAGTTGGTCTCTCCCTGTCCCCCCTGTCCCCCGCCCTACCACCACAGACAAGCTGAGAGACAGACCTGTGGTTTGGACTTGATTGATACGCGTGGTGCACAGAGAAGCTGAGGTCCTATCCACCAACCACCAAGCACCACCAAAGCCTGAACATTGTGGACATAAGTGAATGAAACAAACACACATGCTAACATTTTTATTTGATTTTATTGCATTGTCATTTGATGCCTGTCTTTGCAACACTGTGGAGATGATGCATGGGTGTCACAGATCCGCTGTTAGAGAATAAAAGAAAGATTTTTTTTGTCACCTTTCATTTTTTTTTTTTTTTTTTATTCAGACAGAGATGTTTTTCGGAACAAGTTGAGAACGCGGGTGTCAGAGCAACTGAGTGAAACAGGTGAATAAGCTTGAGGTTGTCCGACTTGTTCCTCATATAATGACTACTTTTAGGGCCCCCCATGTTGATCTGAATTCTGTAATTGAGCCAATGTGTTAAGGTGAAGTTGACCATGTTGTGTACTGTATGGCACAGTGTGACCAGCGCAGCTGTCTATAGTTTCCAACCAGTGCAGGATATTCTGCTCTGCAACATTGTTGTCAAGGTAACTAAAGTATGTCAGGAACCTTTTTTTAGACAGATTTGCCATGCCTTGTGGCTCAAGAAAGAAGGCAGCTTTAACTCGTTTCTCAGAGATATACGTCGGTGTTTGATGTTTCTATTTGTTTGTTTCTGTAGTCCCTCTCTCTCTTTTGATACTGTCCCAGCAATCTGAGCTCAGTGTAAGTTGTCGTTTTGTTAGACGAAAAGACAAAACTAACCAAACATAAACGAAATGGTCTGCACCATTGTTGCACTTTTTTTTTTTTGCTTTGTAATCTTTGACGACAAAAGCATACTACCTATCTATAACTTATTCAAGCTTTTGCAGAGGATTGTCCTGACGAGATGTGCTTTGACTTTGCCCATCACACATGGAAATCTGGAGGTGGAGTTCCTGTCTGGTAGCTGGTACATGGTTTTTCTAGTGTGACACTTGCATTAGCAGTTAGTTTCTGCGTACTCGCAGCTGACGACTGCCATCATGGCGAGGCCATAACCATTTAATCTCTGTTTCCTTAATATCCAGAATCAATATCGACTGTATTTGTCAACGAATATGAAGCTTTTCCGTTTTGAATTCCACTAGGTTAACATTGATAAGGACAAGTTATTTCAGATACGTGGAAGTGTTTCGGCTTTCCTCAGCTTTTGCTTCGCTTAACAACAAAAAAAACAACCTGCTCGAAACTTGATATTTTCCTTGCTTTTCTTTTTCACTTTTGATTTTGAATTGTTCAAGTCCTAACGGATGTTTCAGATCTTTTGTTTTCTATCATTTTCAACATCAATGTTATACATCCCATTTCGATGGGATGTCAAGTGTTTACAACGGCAATGACAAAAAAAAAAAAAAGTTTACAAAACTTGAATCTTAAAAAAAAAAAAAAAAAAAAAAAACTATACAATGAAGCTAGAAAAGAATTAGTGCATCTTTTCAGCTCTCCATCAGTCAAACACCGAGTGGTGACTTTTTTTGTTTGTTTTAATTTGAGACTTGAAACCCCATGTATCCCATGATATTGAAATGCAATGTTTGTATCGCACAATGTCTCTTAGTAGTCTATTACAAGAGTTCAGACCAATCAATAAAGTGGATCAGGTCTCCACCTCTCTGAAGATGATGTGTCTCTTTTCTTTTCATCTCGCTACACAATTCAGATGTTTTAAGCTTCGTAAAGGTAGAAGGGGTTTTATAAATATACAAATTATAGTCATCTTTACTAACACATAATATTTATCAGTAGAATATTTATCAGTAAAGATGTATTCAGGTTTCTGAATACCTTGGTTTGCTGCAATGTCTGAACCTGAAGCTGCATGTTGATGTCGCCACACATAGCTGTGGCAACATACTGGATCTGGTCATCGCTGACTGTTCCAGTCAACAACACACAGGTCAGTGACCTTGGCGTATCCGACCACATGGACCTCTCACCCCTGCCCCCCCCCCCCCCTCTCTCTCTCTCTCATTTGAAACAACACATGTACTTCCGCAACAGGAAAACCATCTCCACAGCTGACATCACAGAGGACCTTTCAAATCCCCCTCCCCCCAATTTTCCACCTCCCAGTTGTAAATGTTTCATGTTTTTCTGTCAAATATACAATTAAAAGGCTTTGGTCAACAACATGTAACGTGACCGGAACTGACTGGAAGATCCTACATTTACATTTACATTTATTCATTTAGCAGACGCTTTTATCCAAAGCGACTTCCAAGAGAGAGCTTTACAAAGTGCATGGGTCACTGATCATAACAACGAGATAGCCACAAAACATTGCGAGTAGCCAAAACATGAAGCACACATTGTGAACAACCAAAATAAGTGCCAAAGGGAAGAACCATAAGAGCATGTAGTTAAACAAGTTACAATTAAACAACATGAACTGCTATAAGTGCAAGTGTACCTGTGGAAAAAGCAAGCAACAATAATAAAAACAATATATCACAGCGAGTACAAAAATTTAAGTCAGTTACCACTAACCACAAGAGCAACAAGTCTCTAAGCAAGAGTCATTGTGATCCTTGAGGAAACTAACATCGGGTCAAGCGAACCATTCCTAAGTACCGTTGTACTCCCGGAACAAGTGCGTCTTGAGCCTTTTCTTGAAGGTGGAGAGACAGTCAGTGTCTCTGATGGAGGTGGGGAGTTGATTCCACCACTGGGGGGCCAGACAGGAGAAGAGCTTGTGTTGGGACCGGGCGGTCTTGAGCGGTGGGACCACCAGGCGGTTGTCTGAAGAAGACCGTAGGTGACGGGTGGGGGTGTAAGGCTGCAGGAGAGACTTGATGTAGACGGGTGCAGTCCCGTTCACTGCTCGGAAGGTCAATACCAGGGTCTTGAATCTGATACGGGCCATGATAGGTAGCCAGTGGAGAGAGATGAGGAGCGGGGTAACATGGGAGCGTCTGGATAGATTGTAGACCAGGCGGGCCGCTGCGTTCTGAATCCTCTGAAGAGGGCGGGTTGCACATGCTGGGAGACCAGCGAGCAGCGAGTTGCAATAGTCCAACTTGGAGAGGACAAGTGCTTGGACTAGCAGCTGGGTGGAGTGCTTGGACTAGCAGCTGGGTGGAGTGCTCAGACAGGTATCTCCTGATCTTCCGGATGTTGTAGAGGGTGAATCTACACGACCGGGAGACTGCAGCAATGTGGGCCGTGAGGGAGAGCTCGTCGTCCATGGTAACCCCAAGGTTCCTGGCAGAGGATGAAGGGGTCACCGTCGCAGATCCCATGGTGATTGAGAGATTGTGGGAGATGGAGGGTTTAGCCGGGATGATGAGAAGTTCTGTTTTGGCGAGGTTCAGCTGGAGGTGGTGCTCGGTCATCCAGGCGGAGATGTCTGTGAGGCAGGCCTCAATCCTAGCTGAGATCCCCGGATCGGTCGGGGGGAACGACAGGTACAGCTGCGTGTTGCAGCATTCTCATCATTTTAATAGGCTACTGCTGACATCTCGTGGATGTATGTGAGCGGTGCAGATGTGGACACAGAATTCACCAGCCTTGTTGTGTGCAGACCACAATTAAAAGAAAGGGTGCTGTGTAAAACAGTTTGTCACAAAAGAAGCAGGTCATTTTGGCAACTCCATCAGGGTCACTTTACACCATGAAAACATTTCGGAGTTGAGATTTCCATGTTTCTTTTAAATATCTTAATTGTAGTGTCGATTTTTTAATTGTTTTTACACAATACGAGTTACACTGGCACCTAGTGTGACAAAAACACAGATTTGGGCGCAGAGCTACTGTGACGGGTATTAATATGTTTGCATGCAATACTATGAAATGACTGCGTATTTAGGTGTAGGTCTATGAAACAAGCATTTTCAGCACTCAGAAGGAATATGCAACTGATTCTAGTAATTATCATATGTAGCCCCGGCACATTCATATCCGGTGCATTTGACATTCGACTAAATCAGTGGGAATGCCAACTCATCATCAACATTTTGTATTAAGTCAAATCTAGCCTAAAGAATCCAACCCCAAAAGTAGCGTAGACTGTAAACGTGCAGACCAGCATGCAGCCCATATAGGCTACATTACCGTAATTATGCTAAGTCATAGCAAAAGGGCAGAAAGTCCGAAATATAATTACATTTTTTTTTAGTATGTACTGTATATTCTATGCATCTTATTTTTGTGGCCTACTAAGAATTGTATATCATTGTATTTATCACATCATTCCTTGAAGAATTTCTTATTTCTCATTTTTATATTTTAAAGTGCAGTGCTTTGTGATTAGAATTGCCCCTTCATATTAGTGTTTAAAATACATGAAACTTTGCAAATGTATGCTGTAACTGGGAAATATTTTATTGTCTCCTGGCTGTCATCACAACATCTGAGATGCTTTACAAACGGGAATGTTGGTGCGCATTTAATAGGAGGATGTGTCTTCCTGCCCGACATGAGAGGAGGTTCTGTACGTGGCAGCGAAAAAATCCTTACATTTTCAGTAACCTCGGGGTGCCTTGAACATATCTTCACATTCCGTTAATGGTGAAGCACATCGTACTAAGGGAAAAGGTAAGCATGCATTGATAAGTTTGCGTAAAAGGGCTTACATAAGCACAAATGTAGGCTATGAAAGGCGCTGCATGTGCCCGTTGGCGAAACATGTTAGGATGGTTGTCAATAACAACTGCTATCAACTATATTTTGGGATGGTAATTTGTTTGAACGTTGCATGAAATTACCTGTTATTTTATTTATAACAATTAAGCACGCTGTAGAGCATTTCAAGTGTGAAGTTCCCAGCTGTTAACTGGTATACGTTCACAATGTAACCCCAAGAAAGGGAAAGTTACAAGATACCATGCTAAAGTAACTTTTGATCAGGCATTTTATCTAAATATTTTTTAAATGATAATAATAATTTTGACATGTTTTACTTTAAGTGACCCGACAGTTTATACCTGTTATTTTACGTTACTTTTCGTGATAGGACCTACTCATCCAACTTGTTGTGATTTCTAGAAACGTCTTGGCTGACGTCAGTCGTGGGATATTGTAGTCCTCCAGATGTATTTTCCAGATGTTTAAGCAGGCTGGATAGTGTACCAAGGACCTCATGTGGGCCTGTAGTCTACAATTCTGTAGTCTTGAGTATGCACCACTTCAGACCATATAGTCACCTAACTGAACCCCCCCCCCCCCCCCCCCGCCCCACAACTGCCCTCACTGTTACATTTTTCCCTCTGGATAGTTTATTTGGTAGTGAACTGATGCATTTGAACAGTTTTTGCTTTTTATACAGACTCAATACACTAGATACATGTTATATTTAAAAAGCTTTATTTATCCTAGACTTTCCAGTCGTCTCAAGGGGATAAATGTCACGTCATAACACAACACGTGTACAGTCTGTGTGTGTGGGTGTGGGTGTAAAAGTGTTTGTGTATGATAATCTCAGTTTGTGTTATAAGTGCCTGCCGCTCCTCAGATAATTGATTGCTAGAGTCAGTCAGGCAGTTTAAACACATCCAGTGGAATGCCTAAACAGAGGACAACTCTCCAGGCTGTTGAAAGGAGGATGCTGGAGGCTGTTAGACAGTAAAGTTCTCCAGCATTAGGAGTCTTAACATTGGGTTCTATCTCACAAAAGCTACAGTCGAAATTACACCATGTACATCCAGTTCTGTTTCAGTACGTCATGAATAGAATGGTTGTCCCCTGGCATGTTTTACCAAAAGAGTCATGTATCTACCTGCTGTAGGTTCTGGTGGTTCAGATCAAGTTCTCTGCTCTCGACTCAGGCCAACTTCTTACTGTACAGTACAGTGTTCAGTCAGCTGACTAACCCTTCAAAAAATGCTAAAAATGCTGACCTAGGGGGCCATGAACCAGACCAGCTCAGAGCCTGAGTCACACTGGTCCTTCAGAGTTTCAATAGCTGTTAAGAAGACATTAAGAAGGCAATGAATAACCTCTTGACATGGAAAAACATTTCATTTTTCGGATATGTTTGCTTTTCTGTGAGGTAAGGAGGAGGGAGTTAACTCTCAGAGTTACCACAAGGTGAACTCGGAGGCAGGAGTTGTCTCAGCATGTTGTATGGCCTAGGGTAGTCAATCTTTGTGTGTCTTTTTGTACACCTTTGTATGATCCATTCTTACTGATTCACCCGAGGTCACTCACTGATTTACTGACACCATCAAGTTTCCAGTGAGTTTAGTCGAGAAAATCAGCACGTGCCCTAACCTCTGGGTTAAGAATGACACATGCTCGATGGAATAGCAAACTAATATCGGCTGTTGAGAAATCGACGAACCATCCTTGGGCTGCATGATAGTTTTTATATCCAGTCCCAAGACAGACCATCGAGTCTGAATGTGGACTTCCCCTGCGTGTGTGCATGTTACAGAGCATTGGACAGCCCTTGTTCAGGCCAGCTCATCTTCCGAGGAACTTCTTTGAGCTGGGCTCCATCTGGAGAACGTGCCTCAGATGGATAGCATTAGGGCCGCTGCTGCTAAAGAAACCTTTCCTGTTTTCACAGTCAAAAAGGCTCCCATTGGCTCGCCAAAATAAACACCTTCAGCAAACATTCGTCTGGTACCGTACCATGCAGTATTGTATTGTGGGCGAACGCGCCAGGATCAGGGGAGACAGGCTAGGAAGGCTGAAGCACGTGGGTGTTGAATTCACAACTCCTTTCTATGCCCCATTGAGCCAGCGTCGTCTCGCTAGCTTTAACAGTGTGTTGGTGAATACAATTCAGGAAAGGGTCTGACTGTCAATAAATGTATTTTTGGAGTAGCCTACATGTATCAGTGCTTCAGCCAAATTAGCCCTTTCCCCAGCAACTGTGATTTTAGGAAACAGCCGTGTTGCTCTGGCGTTTCTCAAACTGCTGTTCTTTCCTGTCCAGTAACATAGTGTTCCAGATGGATATCTTCTTCTGGAAAGAAGACTAGCTGGATCAAGAACACCTCACTTACAGATTACCCAGAGGAGTTCTGTGTAATGTAGATAGCACACTCCCAAGTGTTTGTTCAGGTAATTACGTTTCAGACAATACCTAAACGTTCAGATATCCCTTTCTGTACTTCAGAGGGCTGTGGTGGTAATCCCCAAATGAACCGCTAGATTATAGAGACTAGGGGGAATTACAGTTACACACACACCCCTATATCCCCTTCACACACACACAACCCTGTATTCCCTCCACACCTCACACACACAACTCAGTAACGCGTCGTGTGGTATGTCTCTAAACCAGTTGTGTATTGGGTTATTTTGAATTACTTGAATTACATTGAGTGTGATTTGGAATGCATGATCTTTTAACCGTCTCAAGTGCTGGAGTACTAGTTGTATTGACTTAGTTGTAGTCCGGTGCTAGCAGGAGCTTGACACATTTCTTCAAAAGTCAGCAGAAGTGTTACACATGTCGTCTCACAACCTTAGAGAAGATAATGCCAACTGTCCCCTAACACCTATCCCTCACCCTGGTCTTGGCTGACTACTAGTAACTTCAACCTGGTTACAAAGCTACCCTTTGACCCCCTGACCCCTGAATCCCTAAACTCTGGCCCATGTTCCACGAGGGCATAAGGGCTTGGTTGGAGTGACCCGTGGGTAAGGTAGACAAGATACTTTCTGATGGATACTTTCAGACCTCCCCTATCTTTGAGCTCATCTACAGCTGTCTTGGTAGTTGGGAAAGCCATGTTCTATTCCATCACGGTCCTGGCTACACGAGTCATGGTTTCTCCACAGGCACATGCAAAGCCAGCCACATGGAGGCCCCCACGTTGGCAGAAGTCAAGCTCAGCTGGTAGACAGAGCAGGAGTCTCCCAGTCTGCCACTAATGACCCGGAGCCTTCTGGAAACTATGAATCTAGCATATTGTTAGACCACCAGCTAATGTCCTGACAGAAAGAGAACAGGCTAGGCCTTCCAGAGAAGCAGTAAATATATTCCTGTATGTGGATATTGATGGCCATCTTTTGACTATTTATTATAAGAGACAATCGCATTTGTCAGTGGCCCTGTTGCCACCACAGTAGAACTGACATGAACTCCCATGAGTGGCACTGTGCTCTCTTCAGGCAATGGAAGTAGTGATTGACATGAGTGAACATTATTCCAATTCCAGGTATAGTATTGATTGACATATGTGTTTTTTTCCCCCCATTGCATGTTCAGCGTCACAATGATGAAGTGCCTACCCTTCCTAACCTGGGCTCTGGTCTGCTGCTGTTGTTGGGGAGTGCAAGCGGAGATCTTCACCTCTATAGGTAGGCCCTACAGGACACAGCTGCCTTATGCCCGGTAGGCCCCAGGCCTCATTATGTCTCCTAGGCTGGTCTTATCTCCACCATGGGCTTGTACAACACCTATATAGAGGTGAAAGACTGCAAAGGTTCCCATATTTTTTGTAAAGATAGTACACTTCATGTTTTCAATCAACCCTCCCAAGTAAGCAAATAGTTGTTGTCGTCATATTTCACCCTCTGTTCTACCATGCCTCTTACCCGGGATATTTAGCATGTTTTACTCTTAGTTGCACAAGAACTGCAACTGCACAAGCTACTTGCATCCTGTCAGGCTGAAGTGATGGGTGGCATTCTGGCGATTTATGTTCAATTTGGCTCCACAATGTGCTACGCTGCAACATTTAATGTGGCGTAAAGCTGCTTCGTCACTCTGCTTGGAAACCACAGAGAGTTCACCCCAGTCCTGGGTTGCTGTGGAATTTCGGCACGCAGCAGCCTTTGAGTCCCTGCCCCCTAACGTCAAAGACTTCTGGGTCGTTAAAAATCACAGCATGGTGGGATGTATGATAATATACAATCTAAAACACTAGGGAAGGAGACATCTCACATAGCTTTCCGTCGGTCTGAAACAGCCTTTCCCATGAATATCTTATAAACACCACAACAACGCACCCTTGCATCTGTATCGATGACGCCTATCACAGATAATCACTTGACGCAAAGGTCAAACACCTAGTAAAGACGTGGGGTGTTTTTTGTTGTGGTGGGATACAGGTTTAAACCTGTGATTCAACTTTTCCTTGTTAAACTGGATGACGTTCTGACTGTTGAAATCTGTCTCAGGTCAAATGACGGACCTGATCTTCACGGAGAAGGAGCTGGTCCAATCCCTGAAGGAGTACATCAAAGCGGAGGAGTCCAAATTAGCGGCTGTCAAGGGGTACTGTGTGTTACCGCTGCGTGTTTGTGTGTTATTAATAATGGAAGAGATTCAAACCAGACACGCAAACCTGGGCTTGTCTGACTGTAGGCTTAACCTTGTACCGGCAATGCCTGAATAGGGCAGGTGACAAATGAAGGGATAATTTGATAATTGCTAATACAGCCCCTGTCTGGTTGAAGTACAAGTTCTCGGGAATCACGTTTTGTGTTGTAGCTGGACCGGGCCTGTATCTACAAACTCCCTCTGCTGTAATGCTAATTCCCTGCCTACCTGTCTGTCTGTCTCTGGTCTAGCTGGGCCAACAAGCTGGAAGCATTGACCCGGGCCTCGACCTCTGACCCTGAAGGCTACCTGGCGCACCCGGTCAACGCCTACAAGCTGATGAAGAGACTCAACACCGAGTGGGGCCAGCTGGAGAGCCTGGTTCTGCAGGACCCCTCAGATGGTAGGAGGAAGGATGGAAGGCAGTGTGGGAGTGTGTGTGTGTGTGTGTTCCAAGCACCGCCCACGCATCTGCTCGGAGAGAACACAGGCTGTCATGCAGCTGTTGGTTTCTGTTTACTTTGGCCATATTTTGGTATGTGTGTGCTGCTATCAGACGTGTGAAAGGAAAGTGGGAGGAAAGTTCCAGACTTGTGTTCATGTTAGTCATTGGTGCCGTAAGCCCCCCTCCTAACACTCCTTACAGCTGTGTTCCCTCACGCACTCTCTCTCTTTCTCTGTCTCTCTCCCCCCCCCCCCCCCCTCTCTCTCTCCCTCCCTCCCTGCCTCTCGTCTCTCGTTATCTCTCGGATCCCTTTCCAGGGTTCATCTCCAACATGTCGGTGCACAGGCAGTTCTTCCCAGATGAGGAGGATGAGAAGGGGGCTGCCAAGGCTCTGATGCGCCTCCAGGACACATACAAACTGGACTCGGAAAGCTTCTCCAAAGGCAAGCTGCCAGGTAAAGAAGGAATGGTCCTGGATAATATCTGTGTGTGTGTGTGCGCGCGCGCGCACGGCAGAGTGTTTAAGGTGTCTCCTTAGACCGGAGTGTGTTTGTTTATGCATTTTTTTGGTATTTCAAATCTACTAACAGCTGCCACGCAGGCTTCAGCCTCGTGACGTGTTATCACACTGTGGACATATCTCAACCTGCCCGAGAGTCCTCTCAGCACACATATCAGCTTTAACCATCTCCCTCCACCCAAACATCAGCTTTTTAAACCGAATTCTAACCCTAGACCTGCCAGGCGGATGGCGACAACGGCCAACCGTTCGTAGCGAACCTGACTTGGTGTATTTCTCTCAAGCGTGTGGCGTTTCCCCCCCCCCCCCCCCCCCTCAGGGATGCACTCCAACGCCCTGCTGACGGTGGACGACTGCTACGACATGGGGAAGACGGCGTACAACGAGGCGGACTACTACCACTCCGTGCTGTGGATGCAGCAGGCCCTGCGGCAGATGGACGCCGGCGAGGACGCCGTGGTGACCAAGGCCGACGTGCTGGACTACCTGAGCTACTCGGTCTACCAGATGAACGACCTGCCCCGCGCCATCGAGCTCACGCGGCGCCTCGTCGCCGTCGGTAACGGGGACCCCCGCGGGTCTTTTTTCTCGCTCTACCTTCGTTCCGTTTGTCGTCGTCGTCGTCTCTCCCCGCGCCTCCGTCGCTCCCCCTTCTCTCAACTCTCTCTCTCTCCGTCTCTCCCTTTTCCGCTCTGTCTCGTCCGCTTCCTCTTTTAGCAGGGCGTAGCCTGACAGTGGTCACGGTTCCTAGTGCTATTTCAGACTCAGGGCCTTAACGGAGGACGCGGTCGTCGGTGAAGGCTGTAATCATGGTCTTGTGGTGACTGGTGTTGGACTGTGAAGTCAAACGGACCTAGCTGTTTTGACAGCTTAGGAGCTATATCAAATACCTGCGCAGCAAATAGGATTTTTGGTGTTGTCATTGAGTGAGGGATTTCCCTTAGCTCCTTACTTGATTGAGTTCTCGGGGTAGTTTCCGATGGATTCAGTGGAAAATGGCAGAGGCTGTAAAGGGATTTAAAAGGAAATGCCTGACCCGGGAGTTGGCCTATGGTGTTTGTTTGTTGTTGAGATTCCTGTCTTCCTACTGAAGGAGACCACTCACCAATGACTGGCACCGACGCTGTTGTGGACACCCCCCCAGCCTTGGGAGCTTTAAATTCATGGTCATTTTCTTTAAAGACCACAAGGTGGTGTTGCTCTCTGTCACCCAGTGCTAGCGGTCTTCCTCCACAACCCTGACCGTAACCCGACTGACATGGTGGCCATAGCTCCAGCGGTCAAAGCTTTTAGTCAGGCGGATTTCTTTTCTTCTCGAGACCGATGTCTCTAGAAAGAGCCGTATCATTTGTGTGGCATCTCCTCATTCTTCCCGACCCTCTCCAGAGTCAGTCGGGTAACAGCTTCTTTCATGGTGCCGTTACAGACTCCGGCCACCAGAGGGCAGGAGGGAACCTGCGCTACTTTGAGCGTCTGCTCGCCAAGCAGCTGTTGGAGCTGAACCAGGAGTCCCAGCCGCCCGTCTCTGAGGAGCCCATCCAGTTGGGCACCTACGCCCGGCCCAAGGACTACCTGCCCGAAAGAGAGACCTACGAGGCCCTGTGCAGGGGCGAGGGAGTCAAGATGGTGAGAGGGAGAGACCTTGATACCACACGCTAACCCCCCAAAACACTAGCCCCGAATTCCGTCTAGTCACTGTGGTTGTACATGTCGATTATTGACTCCTCCCTCTTCCTGGTTCAGACCACCGCGAGGCAGAGCCGCCTATTCTGTCGTTACCACGACGGCAAGCGGAACCCCCGTCTGCTACTGAAGCCGATGATGGAGGAGGACGAGTGGGACAGCCCCCACATCGTACGCTACCTGAACGCCCTGTCAGACCTGGAGATCGAGAAGATCAAGGAGCTGGCCAAGCCCAGGGTGAGAGGCAGGGCACTAGTGGCAGGGCACTAGTGGCAGGGCATTAGTGGCAGGGCACTAAAGGCAGGGCACTAAAGGCAGGGCACTAGAGGCAGGGCACTAGAGGCAGGGCACTAGAGGCAGGGCACTAGAGGCAGGGCACTAGAGGCAGGGCACTAGAGGCAGGGCACTAGAGGCCTGCAGGAAAACATGTCAAACCAGAGAATAGCCTTGGGGGGAATCTCTTTACCTGTCACACATGCTCCATCTGGAGGGGGTGAGGGCTTTAAGTTGGTTAGAGGTTCAGTCTTTTCCTATTATAGGTTTTAGATCTTTGGGCATCTGTGATGCTCTCGACGTTGCATATAGATCGGGCTGTACAAATCTGATTTGATTTGAAGTGATAGCGAGAGCTTATCTCTATCACTATTATTGACGACCTTTCACAGTCGACATGATAACCCTACAGGAGGGGGTGTTTTTAAATCCACTATTGGAATCCACACAGGCTGCATGCAGAGGAGCTATTATAGCTCCTCTGCATGGTGACCAGTGATACACTGTGATTCAAAGTGAAAATATGAATTCCTGGGGTGTGTGTGGTGTGTTTTTCGTGAGGACGGACTAGGTACTAGGGTTACAGCCTGTGTGGATTCCAATAGTGGATTTAAAAACACCCCCTCCTCTAGTGTTATCATGTCGACTGTGAAAGGTCGTCAATAACCTTTACCCTTCAAAATAGTCGTACCAGTGTTAACTATCTGAGGATTCCTCACACCGCACGGCCTGTACATTAAGACGTGTGTGTTGTGGATGTCTGAACCACATCATGTGATTATCTCAGGCCTGCACACTGATTTACTGTTCATCTGTGTAAACACTTGAAGCTTGCCAGAGCCACAGTTCGAGACCCCAAAACAGGCGTCCTGACCACAGCCAACTACCGAGTATCAAAGAGGTGAGTCCTGCTGGTGAACAGTGCTCTGGCGCCACCCTGTGGTCCAGTTGGGGCATATCTGCTGCTGTTGTGTGGAGGTGCTGGCAGGGAGTCTGACTGAGTGTTTTGCGTGACCGTCCTGCAGTGCGTGGCTGGAGGGGGAGGAGGACCCTGTCATTGAGCGTGTCAACCAGAGGATACAGGACATCACAGGTCTGACAGTACAGACTGCAGAGCTGCTCCAGGTAGTGTTCCACTTTTCCCTATGATGCATACTGGCTATACTATGCAATAGTATAGGCTAATAATACTACACTGAGAGGACAGAACTCATAACAAATTCAATACATTTCTTTATTTGTCTATACTGTATGTTACAGCTATGGTCAGTGTCCAGAAATCTGACATTTTGTCCAGATATAATATCAAATGCATGGCCAGTGTCTAGAAATCTGACATTTTGTCCAGATATGGTATCAAATGAATGGTCAGTGTCCAGAAGGCTGACATTTTGTCCAGATATAGTATATAATGAATGGCCTGTGTCCAGAAGGCTGAAATTTTGTCAAGATATAGTATCAAAAGAATGGCCAGTGTCCAGAAGGTTGAAATGTTGTCCAGATACCACATGGACATAGCAACTCTGTTGGAGTGCATTGCATGAGCAGGTTGTGTGACCATACACTAACCCTCTTCCTCTGTGCCACTGTGCAGGTCGCTAACTACGGGGTCGGAGGGCAGTACGAGCCCCACTACGACTTCTCCAGGGTAAGCACTCTGACAGCAGTGTCAATGAACGGGTTCCACATGGTCCATGTTCATTATGACGATTGATGAACGACTTCCTCGTGTCACGTTAAAGAGGAATGAACCTCTTTGTAGAGGTCAGTGTCCCAGAGGGAGGATGACTGTGTGTGTGCGTTTGTGCGTGCGTGCGTGCGTGTCAAGAGGCCCCTCATTCCCAGCCGAGGATTGCAGCAGGAGGTTATTAATGACTTGAGTAGAATAACACAGTAACACTCTGTTGCAGTCAAGGTGTTTATGGTCGACTATATGACTCCAACTTTAATCTCTTTAATGAAAAGGAAAATTCCGGTTGCATGTCCCATCACCATGGTGCTATTGGGGGGCAACATGGGAAACTGTAGAATCATCTAGTTCCTTAGAACTCAATTCCAAATGTACAGCCATCCTTTAAAGTTGATCACGTTTGATTATCATTTGTCATCCTGTTATTCTATCATCATCCTGACCAGGTTCATATTTTAATTAGTACCAGTTTTTAGTGGCTTTTGTGGCCGCCCGGCCGGGATCCTGGACCAGGTCTTGTCAGTCTGGGTTAAACGTTATAAACATCTGTTGCAGCGTCCTTTTGACAGCAACCTCCAGGTCGATGGAAATAGACTTGCGACATTCCTCAACTACGTAAGTATGTGTGTCATGAGACCGCGCCTTCATGCTGTGCTTTATCTCAAATTTTATCTTCGTAGAGAGATGAGCCTGATGCTTTCAAAACATTAGGCACTGGAAATCGCGTGGCCACTTTTTTGAATTACGTAAGTATGCGTGCCCAGGCGGTGGTGGGGGTGCCGGGAGAAGCACTTGAGAAGCTGCTGACTTGGGCACCTTCCTTGTTTGGTGTTCCTCCTGCATCGCAGCTAACCCGACGACTGTCTAAGCTCATTGGATTGATTGACATGACTGTACGTTTCACACAGCCCAGCCCCACAGGCACTAACCTGACTGGAGGGCATGCCAGTTCCACGACTCGGCAAGTTAAGACCATGCTTAGGAAGGCTGTGAAACCCATCTCATGAGTCAGTCAATTTCAGTGCATATTGTTGACAGTGTTGTACTGAAGGCCCACCCCAGTATACTGTACTTTTCTGTCGTATCTTAGTTCTGGAGCCACACTAATACGCATGATGTTCTGCAGTAATAAAGAGAGAGTCGAATGCATCTCTATCACTGAATGGTACTTCTTAATAAAATCAAACTTATGTGGAAATATGAAGTAGAATACGTGCTGGGCATGGTATGCTATAGCTCTGGTACTTATGTATCACGATCTGTAAAGTGTAAAGATAGTCAACTGCTTCTGTTTTTGTATATGGTTGTATATATATGTAGATATAAATATGTTTATAGATACGTTTTCCCAGTAGTATCTGGCTATCTCACTGAATGTTTGCCAATCATTGTATATTCTACGATTTAGCCTCCTGAGAGACCACTGTTTAAAGATTCAGTTGACATAGAAACTGCCTATGCAAATAGAATTGAGTTGAAGACACAAGTTAAAATAGTATCATCTAGTCATTTTATGTAGCAATTGTTCCATATAGCGTGCTGTATTCCTTTCAGCCCATGTACTGGATGATGGTTTGGCTGACGTTTTTTCCCCCTCCGTCAGATGACTGATGTCGAGGCTGGAGGAGCCACGGTCTTCCCAGACTTTGGAGCAGTCATCTGGCCTAGAAGGGTAAGGAAATCCCCCCTCTCCCTGGCCCTGACCCTACTGGCCCTCCTGGCCCTGGCATGGTCCCTCTGAATGGAAGAGTCCCTCTGCTAGTATCCCTTTGGTGGGCTACAGTACCAGACAGGTCTACTGTAGCTGCACTTCATCTACTCATATTGAAAAGGCCAAAAGCATTTTTGATAAAGCCGCACAACAGTTGTGAAAGTCATCGAAGTACAGATTAATTGTACATGTTTGTGCGTGTTTCCACAGGGAACTGCAGTCTTCTGGTACAACCTCTTCAGGAGTGGGGAGGGAGACTATAGGACCAGGCATGCTGCCTGTCCTGTCTTAGTAGGAAGTAAATGGGGTGAGTTTGGTTATTTAAGTGAAGCCCATTTCACTGTAGTGGAAGCAGATTTCTCCTGCATGGTCAGTAGTCAAACGTTACATTCTAGGTTATGTTCAGACTGGCGGGGATTGACTGTGTTGCATCTCATTTCATGCCTGTCCTAAAAACCACGTACTGTCAGGTCTTAAAGTGAGCCTGGTCAACCCAATGGAAGACTGTGGCTATAAAACTGAACCTAGGGGCCTTGCTAAGTGGCATTGACATCATCATAGTTCTTGTCATGGTATGGACAAGCTGGACATCCCATAGTACTACAACAACAGCATGGAATGTAGCCAGAGGTTTGCTCAAAGCAAGACCCAGGGTCCTCTTCTAGGGGGCGTAGGCCCAAATAATGCTACTACTAGTAGTAGCACTACTGCTACTATAATTATTATTGCTCCTCCTATTATACTAATACTTTTACTACAACGATGTGACTTGTTTGGTCTCTGTGCTGCTAGTGTCCAATAAGTGGATCCATGAGAGAGGTCAGGAGTTCAGAAGACCCTGCGGCCTGACAGAAGTGGACTGAGGCTGTTCTTCATCGAGAATCACACACCACTTGCAGTGCCTTAGGCTGTGATCCGACCTCCCCGAAAGCATACACACACACACACTCAGGTCTTGGATAGTGAGCTGAGACATGCCTTTTTTTTGTGTAACTCTGAAAATGTATTGGCGGTTTGGCGAATGTATGTGTAGGACCTTAAAGGCCTCAAATGTTTGTTTTTATAATAATTTGTGTTTTGGAAATTGTGTCTTTTGATCGACGTGACCTTTGCATAACTAAATACTGAGAAAAAAATCATCGCATTTATTTATAGACTTTTAAATTATTACACTGTTTTGGAACATTGAGAAGAATGAGCATTAAACAGTGTGTTTTATTAAGAGTGTGTTTCTTACTGGAACAATCACACAACTGTCACCAGAGTACTGAGAGCTCTCCCTCTCACACGCCTGCACCCCATTTCACAAAATCAGTCTCCTTGCCTGCTTGTTGACTCATTTGGTGCATTTAAACAGTTTGTTCCCCTTACTTCAGTCTTATGTTTCGCCTGCAATTCTAGCAATAAGTCTGCTCCAACACACCTGATTCAAATGAATGGTTGTTATCAGGTCTGCAAGACAGTGGACCCTGAGGACCAGGGTTGAAGACCGCTGGCCTAAAACACATGTTCTGTTACATCATTTCACCATCATGTTTAACTATAAAAGACACTGGGGTTTTCCCTACACAAACAAATGGACCATGTCATAGAGTTAACATTCATTCAAAAATATTTCAAAACTCATTTCTCTGTGAATGAGTCTGCTTACAGAAGGCTTTCGAGGTTTTCCTTTCAAGTGCCTGTGACATGTCTCGTGTCGAAGAGCAAAGACAATTTGGAAAGCTTGCTGCGATGTCGATTTGGAAGTGTCATGCATGTCTGTTTCTCTGGACTGAGTGAGGGTCTCTCCTATAGTCCAGATGTCCAGACTCGTTTGTCACCCCTCTGACCCCCAACCTCCCCACCAAGGGGAGGAAGGAGAATAACGTAGTATGAGACAAGTGGGTCAGTGCATTCTACTGGGACACCCACTCTCCTCACACCCAGGAATGTTTTCAACGAATAAATAAAATGCCCTTGAGCTACAAGGACCATTACCACGAGGAGAGTCATTTTTCACAAAATGAACCCACACTCTTGTCTCATTGTGACTGCTCACATTGGTCTTCTAATCAACCCCAGGTGCTTCACTGATGACACGTTGTAATTAGCGGCCATGACAATGAGGACTGGCGCTAGGTAAGATGAAGCAGGGAAGCATTTAAGAGTTTCAAAACGATCCGTTTATTTTTTTACAATTGTTCTTGTTGCTGGAAGGATTTGTTTCACATTACCGATGTGAGGCATGGCATTTAAAACAGGGCTCTCAAGTCACACGCATTCGCTGTGAGACTCACGCATTTCAACCAGTTCACACGCTCTCACGCAACACCTTGTATTTCTCACGCTGAGGAGTAATAGTTAACTTGTCCCGCTATATACAATAAATGGACGAGGCGCAGGCATACGGAGGTAAGTTTTCTGTCGAGTTGATAGCTAGTTATACAGAGTTAATGCCACCTACAAGCCAATAAGAAACACTAGCAGCACCCCGCCCCATGTCTCCTGGATACCTGACAATGTACCCAAACGTTGAGGTATGGTAATCTCACGCCAAACTTTTGATAAAACTTGAGAGCCCTGGCATTATTCTCTGTCGCAAGAGCAAATTGAGAAAGATGAGTCAGTTGGCTTAATGGGTTAGCACAGGTGAGCATATACAATGATTGGGTATGGTACTTTTTAGTCTGTGACTTTTCTCAGGTCTACAACATTTACTAACACTGCTTGTCCTGTGGATTTGGTTCTTTGCAAGAAGAGTATTTTGAAATTATTTGAATAGAAACATTTGGTAAAAATGTTTTAAACTCTTTGATTGCTGACCAATAAGTGATATAGCCAAGATATGGAGACCAGCAGTTTTCACTGTGGAATTGTATTGGCACTGAGCAGCGTGTGTGTCTGTGTTCTGGATAATTCTATACCTCTACAGGTAAGGTTCTGTGACTCCAAATGTGACGGGAATCAAGTTTCATAAAACATTTTTTGTCAAGATGTTCTTAGAACTACTACTAATCTTGTAACGTATGTGCGTTGGGCCTACGAAAAATTGCATTTGAGATGTTTGCCATTGCATTTGGTGTTAAACTGTGTGTGTGTGTGTGTTTGTGTGCACTGGTCTTGGAAGACAACCTGATGGAACTCATGGAGCTGGAGCAGAGCTTCACTTGGAGCGTCTGTGATTTCATCCCAGCAGACAGACCGTGTCCTGAAATGCAGAACATAACAAGGTACAGCTGTTTTACACTCTCCAACCCGGCCTCTCAGTGTTTCAAAGTGTTCCGCTTAAAGTCAGATCTTTTTTACATGCATGTTTTTTCCTGTGCTTCAAATGAAGCAAGCTGGCTAGACCTACCAAAAATGTCCTATTAACTCCGATGTAACCAAATCAAATTGTAGTTATTTCTGAGGCCAGTCTTTTGACTCAGAATCTGGACAGACTTCCATCACCAATGTGGTTGGTCCATTAGGATGCCTTTTGGGGAGATTCTAAAACAGTTGCCGTGGACGATGAATTCCGCTGGCCGTTGGTTTCCGTGGTTACCCCCCCTCTGTTTTCAACTTTGAGGTTGTTGTTGTTCCAGTCGTTTTTCGAAAGGTGCTGTTTTTACATTTGCTGAATGACATAATCGGGTGCTATGTGTAGTTCTGTATCTCAATAGAATAGTGTATAACCAGATTTATGGTAAAGCTGTTCAGGAAATTAACTATTCCTACTGGTTTGTCATGAAAGTTGACTTAATATCCAACTATACTGACTGCATGGCCTACTCCATCAGTGTTCTGCAGAGATGTGGAGGCACTCCCGAAGACTTTCCAGAAGACCTTGAGAACCACGTCAGTAACCCTTCCACTGCCTTACAAGTTGGTGGGGCGGCTCAGACGGAGGAGGATGATGATGGAGAAAGCTGCACATGCTTGTTCTTCAAATGGTAGGCACGTGGCCAAGACCTTGTGTGGAACTCCTAAACCTTTCTGACAGAAAAACGAACAAACGTCTTGACTTTGGCACCGTGTGAAGTTTTGATCTGCGTACAGAGGGGTGACCCGATCAAGTAACATTGCATTAATATTATCTGTAATGCAGAAGAAGGAATACAATATAGAGCGCACGGCGGGGTATAGCTCTAGAATGTTCTGCCCTCTGGGAAAGAGGAAGAGAGAGAAGTGGGGGGCGTCCGATCTGAAGTTCAGTTCCTGGATATTGTCCATTAATCACATTCCCCTGGACCACCAAATAAATGATATAGAGAACGATCTATATTGCCAGTTAAACATACACAGGAACACAACAGGAACAGTTCACAGAAAGTCCAGGGGATCACCACCGCCGGATGAACACGTCATGTTCCTATGGTTTTTGAAACAACTTATATAACAACAAGTACTTATAAAAGTGTTCCCTTTGCACAATGTTATAGTGTCTTAGTTTGGATAAGTAACTTTGAGGGATCATTTTTCATCAAAAATGATGAAAGGCAAATGGCATGTGCACATGCAACTTATGCACTTCCACTTTGCCTTTCTGTACATCAGGATGGAGGATAAACGTACAGTACCCATGAGACATGACTCGCTTGTAGTTCAGCTGACGATGTTCAGTTCTGTTCTTGGACGATGTGGTGGACATTACTCTCGATCTCCCCTACTGTTTTAACCGCTGCGCTGTCTTTCGTCTTGAGAACTTTTGGCCGCTCTCTCCAGTTTCTCCCAGAGGCTCCCCAGCCAGAAGGATCTGGACGGCGTCGCTCTGAGCCTGGTCAGACTGCAGGATGTATACTGTTTCCTCAAGGCATTGTGGGGAAAAAGACAGATGTGGACCATGTTGCTTGTCTAAACGACAATACCATTTCACTATTCGACATTGTTTAACACTAGAGGACTGTCAGGATAATATTCTGTGGGGAATGCAGGGGGTTGAATGAAGTGTGATGAACCAGAGGCCTGGTTGGATGCAGAAAACTGGACATCGACATCCCAAATATGAATCAAGATCCTTTCTCCACATCAAATGCTCCCACCCACAAAAATCAAGTGGGGGAAAAAAACAAAGCAAAAGTTCTTGTTTCCCTACAGCAGGACAAGAACATGCCCCACTCTTGGATCCAGATGAGCTCTTCCACGTGGCCAAGGTTGCTCTCCGGAACTACAAGTTCCAGCAAGCTTTGCAGTGGCTCAACGAGACTCTGAGGCAGTTGGATGACAGCGTCCCAGCAGTGGTGACGAGGAGAGAGGTGCTGGGCAACCTGGGCCATCTGGCCTTCCTGATGGGACACCTGCCCTTGGCACAAGAGCTTATGCAGCGGGCACTTGCCCTGGGTAGGTGGAGATGTCTCCAGTTCCAAGCATTGCTCCAGATAACCAAAATAATGTTGTGGGTGGTGTAATGGGAGGATTCTGAAGACACTGTATGCTAAAATAGTCAAGATGCCGTAGAAATACAAATTATTTATTCAATACCGAAAAGGAATCTGCTGGAGGACACAAGTGTCGTTCAGCCCAGTGATGCCGACTCTAAAACCGTGTCTCAATAGTCTCACAGCACCTGTTCATTCTAAACAACCATCAATCAATCAATATAGTCATTGGTTACATTCTTCTCCACAATGCATGTCTGATCAGGAAAAGGTCAAACAGCTGCTTCTCATCAGCACATTTCCAAAAACACATGAATCTCCCAGAGTTTGTGTCTTCAAATGTCCCTCTGGTCAACCTACCCCTATTAGGTCAAAGTCTTGGATGGAAGGCTTCAGACAATTCCCAACCCCATGTGTCACCTGCCCTACAGGGTAGACAGTACCTCAGTATACTTCAGCCATCTGGACAAACATTCCCTCTACGTCCTTCACCACCTGTTGACCCATCTCCTTTTCGTCCAGCTACAAGCTAGTCACAGGAGCTTACATTTCAACCGCATTTAAACACATTCATTTGACATAAAACCTCAAATTATATTACAGTGGAATCTGGGTTCAAACCTTTACTGTGGATCTGAGTGCGGCTGCCCCCTCCCCTTCTGCAGAGCCTGGTGACCTGCAGGTTGCATTCCAGCTGGAGCACTACCGAGCCCTTGGTGACAGCATCCTGCTGAGAGACAGGGAGACCAAGTCCCAACTGGCCATCTCAGAGCTTCTCACACAAGTTAACCCAACCTCCTACGAGTATCCCTGCAGGGGGGCGGCCACCAGAATAGTAGGTCATTCATGACGGAAGCAGGGTGCTAGTCCAACCTGGCTAAAGACCATAGAATGTTGAGTTCAGAAAGACTAGAAGGGCTGAACAATTATCAATACCTTTTGTAGACTGGATAGAAATGACTATCCTGCTTCAAAACTCTGGTCAGAACTACTGTATCTGTCCTCCTCAGAGCTCAGAGAGACACAGGAAACTGGTGTGTCGTCAAAGTACCGGACGAGGCAACCCACGGATGATGTACGCCCCGATTTAAAGAGGTAGAGGAATGGGACCAGCCTGTCATCGTTAAGATATCAGAACTTCCTAACTGAGGGAGATGGAGATCATTCAAAACCTGTCCAGATCAAAGGTATACCTGCAAAAGTGTCAAACATGCATACAGACCAAAAATATTTTCCCCAATGTTTTTTTCTTTTTATCAAATGATACTTCTTGTTCTCTACATGGTCATAATTCTGTTTTTTTGTTTTGTCCAAGCTTACAAGAGCACATGTTTCTGACTCTCAGCCCACTGAACCACGTGTAGCCAAAACGTTATTCTTACATATCCACACATGCTACTAAATAATCGTAATGTTCCTTAACTGGGTTCAATGCAAATATAACCAATGTTGCTGAACCATATCTCCATGAGGGAGTTGGCTAATATGAGATCCCTGACAGATTTTATGTGAAATCTGTCTTTTTAAAGATGTTTTCCAAAGAGGCAATGGTACCCTGTAAGTATTCAGTTCCACCATAGCAGCTCGGCAAGCTTTACACCGACAGGCTTTCCCATGTTGCACAATAGTGGCTTTTGTACCGAAGTGAAAGCGATCAAGCCGATTTATTGATTTGCTTGTCTAAAGTGGTATGATTTGGGATGGATTTATTCTTTGTTCCACGTTCTTATTTATTTTTGTATTCATGGCATCTTCGAAATCAAGTCAAACTAGAGTTGGAATGTACAGTATAACTCCAAACAAAAGAGGTGTTTATATTGACAGACAGTGCTAGTGTCTCTCCCTCTCCTTTCCTCTCCCTCACTCATGTTTTGTTTTCTAGGGCTTGGCCGGGTGAGGATGACCACCCTGTCATCTCCCAGCTCACCCGGAGGATGGCTGATGTAAGTGTACTGGACATGCAGACAGCAGAAATGCTACAGGTGCTCATGTGATATTTGACCTCTAGTAATATCATTACCAGAGACGGTTAGGAATGGTTGTGCTTGCATGGCAAGAATTGAGAAACGGGACTGAAATGGGTTCAGCATTTTTTGGTTGTTGGGACAAGCTATTGTTTATCTGTAATTACCTAACATACAGTAATAGACAGCATATTTACAACATTCTGTGGGTGAGATATCCCCTCATACGTTCCACTTGATGCAAAATGTCATTAAAATAATACCAGATATATTTTCAGGTTGCTAACTATGGGATTGGTGGACAGTATGAACCTCACTATGACTACAAGGTATGAGAAGATAGGAGACTTAAATACTGTGCAGATCTGTCAGCCAGTCATATTCACACATCATGTTATAGCTTTCCACAGGAAACCAATGCTTCAGATTTGAGAAGCCACAGGATTGCAACGATTTCTAATCTATGTAAGATTTAAATGAATCAGTCCCTAAATGAATTTCCCTCTATGGTGTCCATGTTTGGGATTACTGTTGTGAAGAACACGTGTTGTGTGTCTCTGTCTCATAGATGACTGATGTAGAAGTGGGTGGAGCCACAGTGTTTCCTCAAGCAGGAGCTGCTCTTCAACCGCTGAAGGTACCTCGGCCATCAGTGTTATCCTGGCTCAGATAGTTGCCATGTTGACCAATGGCACACTATTTTACATTTACATTTAGTCATTTAGCAGACGCTCTTATCCAGAGCGACTTACAGTAAGTACAGGGACATTCCCCCGAGGCAAGTAGGGTGAAGTGCTTTGCCCAAGGACACAACGTCAGTTGGCATGACCGGGAATAGAACTGGCAACCTTCGGATTACTAGCCCGATTCCCTCACCGCTCAGCCAACAGACTCCCACACTATGCCTCATAGATCACCCAGCACTTAAATGATAAGGAAAACATTTCAGATTTCAATCCTAATGATGCTGTTTGGTGTGAAACCCAGTTGTGGTCGTGCTTTCCGAGCTAATGGGGAACAAATACTGGGTGTTTTTAGTTTGTTTTCAGGCTTGCTTCCTTCTAGGGGTCTGCTGTACTCTGGTATAACCTTCTACAGAGTGGGGATGTGGATCCGAGGACTCTTCATGCAGGCTGTCCAGTCTATGTGGGCAATAAATGCGGTGAGTTTAATGGGAAAATTGTTGCCAATTCAGAGCATCTTGTTTTTAATGTGTCCAAGAACATGTTACTGGGTACACAACCATAGGGGCCTAGCAGTTATTGTCACACAAGCCATCTAGGTTGATACGTAATTGGATGTTTTGCTAATACTCAAAACTTGTGTAGTTATCCATCTCAACCTCTCAGATCATTAACACTGCTGTAGCAATGAACTCAGAATAGCACTTTTGCAGGGCCATCAGTTTAGGTATTGGAAACCTGTTAAAAGGTTAATTGTTACTAGGAATTTGTAAAAACTAAATCTAGTAATCTAAATTATATGTAAAGTATCAATATTTGATAGTAACCCATCAAACACATTTCATGAAAGGTGAAACATACAGCTGGTAGTATGCACAAGTGTTGACAAAAGTAGTGAAATAGTTTATCAAGATTAAAAGTTGAAGACGATGCAAACAAGTACATGTACAGTATGAAGAGGAAAATGAGCTGATTGACCACAAGCACCTAACTTGTACAACCTCATTCCAGTTGCCAATAAATGGATCTGATCTTCGGGGCAGGAGTTTAGAGTTTATAGTGTTCTATGTCCAAGAGGGACTGAGAGCCAGGATGTTCCCCACGGTTTCTCAATACAACTGCTTGCTCAACCTCCAGAAGAAAAGCCCATTCAACGAACCGAGAGGCGTGACAATGTACTAACAATTCAGACTGACATTTCCAACTGTGAGAGACGTCTTTAGGAATGGGACTGTGTAGGAATCACAAGGTCCGAAGTGTAAAAAACATTTCATACAGCGTAACACCAACCTACACAATACATTTTTCTATTGTAGAAATGTACCAACTAATCCATTCCTTTAGAGAGGGAGAGTGTAGAGTGTCTTGCTTTCAGCTAATCAACCATACTTGAGGCAAATTTTTAACTCATAACATCTCTCACAGCAAGTACTCTGAACTCACCGTCCACACAGTTTTTACAAGACTATAACATAACATTCTCACTGATAATGTATCAACCATGACCCCCAAACGTTTTGAGTGACTATTGTAAATTGTTCCATTTCTCCATCCAAGGTTTCTAACCATGCAGTTCCACACCGTCTAACAAACATGTCTCAAACTATACAAACCCCTACCAAAATGTAAGGCTGCGTTTAGTGTCTAAAGTAACTACATTCTTTGCCACGTTCAACACTCCTCAAAAAGGTGTACTGGCACAAAAAAATGATTTAAAAACGGGCCATTTGAAGTCAGGGATGTACGGTGTTGATCGCTTCAGAGTCAAAGATGGATTCCTCTTCCCTGAAGTCTGTGTCCCCCTGATGTGGACAGGGGGACGTCAGCTCAGTAGGGGTGCTCAAACTGTTAGCCCCCAACAGAGGTAAGTCAGGTTTGCGCGTTTGGTTGAACGACAGGTCGTTCACGGGGCGACAGAGGAGCAGGAAACGCTGAAAAGAAATTAGTTTATTATTTTGACAACCAGTGACGATATGTACATTATAGAATGTATACATGTGGTATGTATATACACCAATTATCAAGAGCACTGAGTGGCTATTGTCCAGTCCTTGTCTGCCTTGAGGGTTTAGGTGAAGTTCATGTGTAAAACCCTCTGACGTTGCTTAAGTTGTAAATCTTACTAGAGTTCGTCTGAGGAGCAGACGTAAAAATGTACTATGGACTTCCAGCTGGGACACCCCGTGACAAGTCACCACAGCCAGTTGACTCCAGACAATGCCATCTTGTCAAAAGTTGCTGCTTACCTGCCGAAGAGTCCCTTTGCCTTTGGCCATCTTGTAGACCATCCATAGGGGGATGAGGGAGAGTGAGATGGTGGCCAGGAACCAGCCGATAATGTTGGCCCACACAGGGTAGACGTACGTGTTGCTGAACTTGAGTGGGGAATGTTTGACTATGGAGAATATGAAGGTGCCCTGTGTCGTGCAAGTGAAAACAGATAAGTCATTGTACACATAGATCAACTTGACTGTTCAAGTAAACATCGAAATCTAGACTATCTGCCGTTTCTCTGGTTGTATAACTTTGTAGAGCTGGGAATGGGAAGTTTTGAATCAAGCGAGGAAAAAGGGCAAATGTTTACAGTATGCACTGTGGGCAATGCAAGTCTCTACAGGCCCTTATGGATGTGATAATGAATAAATTTAGCAGGCAATTTTATCTAAAGACATACAGGACTGAGGGAAAATGTACCTAGCCCATTGGGATAACTGGTGTGTGACCATGTTCAAAGGGTGAATGAGCCTGTTATTGTGGACATTAGTCAGGGATCAAAAAGATGAACAGAAATGACAATGAATGGATACTTACAACACACACTGTAGGAGTGATGTACAGCCAACAGTACTTCATCAAAGGCAAGGGTTTGTAGCCAATCATGTCGCTGATGTTGCCGTAGAAACGGTCAGCTCCTGCAGTACAACATCAATGGAAGTAGGACCCAGTTCATATCCAGTATTTTAAAGTCCATTATTTCATCATTCTATTTACGCTTTCCTAGAGTCGCTGACCGTAGACCCAGGCGATGCTGACAGACTGGCAGATGGAGAGCAGGAGCAGTGTGGGCCCACTGCACACGTGATGATCCACCAACTGAAGCAGGTACATGCCCCCCTGAGGTCAACGACAAACCAAAACAGGTTACTTACAAGACATTCTGTAGTCTCCCATCTACCCGAGCAAAACCGCCCTACAGCATTCAAACAGCCAGCAGTGGGTCAAAGTCTGCCTTTGAAATCACATGGATCAAATACTCCCCGGGACAGTATGGTGTGATATCAGATTAAGATCTAGCTGGTTCAGAGGGAGGGTGTGTGTGTGGTTCCCTACCTCCGTGACCAGGCTGAGGCCCAGGACGCAGCACACGGAGCAGATCAGCAGCAGCAGCAGCTCCCTCCTGAAGCCCCGCCGCAGCGTGCCGGGGAACAGGTCCACCACCGACGTCATCAGACACTCCAGACCCACAAACTAGACCGAGAGAGGGGTTGGAAACGCTTAGCACTGGGATGGGGGTGTTTTCCGGAACTGTGTACTGTGTTTACTAAGCCCCGGGGATGCAGAGCTGAGCGATAGATACCTGGCTGTCCAAACCCAGAAGAATGATCATGATGAAGAAACAAACAGACCATATCTGGGGCACGGGCATCATGGCCACAGCACGGGGATACACGATAAATGCTAGCCCAGGACCTGTGTACACACACACACGTCGAGTACAGTAACTTACAATTTGACAGTTTTGGGGAAATAGAGATAGACTGAAGGCATAAATAAAATCTCTGTCTGCCATGTGGAATGTCTAGATGATTTGACTGTTCCGTTCCTGAGATCATTAGACACAACACTTTTTTTCAACCCCGATAGGGGTTGAATGTGCCATATTTACGCCACACAATCAGCATGTGGCGTCAGACAGCAGAAAGGGAGGGGTCTGCACATGCTCACTACAACACAGTGATATCATTGTAAGAACATGTCCCACTAGTTGGAGTTTTGTACCCATCTAATCTAACGCACATGTTAAACGCACAGTTTAACCCTTGTTATCTTCGGGTCATTCTGACCCATCAGTCATTGTGACCCACTGTCGTATTGCGACAAATTTACAGCATACAAAAACAAAGTGAAGCATTTTCTTTTAACCGTTGGGTTGTCTCAGACCCCCCACATCGTAAAGGTTAAAATAAAATTATTTTTATATTGGGTAAACACAACGATGGTTCGTTATGAACCTTTGGGTCATGTGACCCGAAGGCAGCACAAGGGTTAACAAGTTTCACAGTGTTGGCAAAAACCTGCATGTCAAGGTCAATTCAGTTCCATTTTCGAAAACCACAGTAACAGACAGGTCTTCAAAGCTCAAGTCAACGACTGGGCAATTACTGATAATTAAATAAATAAAACTGGTGGTACAAAAAAAAAAATTACAAATGTTTGTAGGGTGGTTGCTGAAACTCACCCGACTCGGCCACCTCAGCGATTTCCACTCCCTGCTCATAAGTCATGAAGCCCAGCACAGAGAAAATGGCAAATCCAGAGATGATACTGGTGCCACTGTTCAGCAGGCACAAGTAAAAACAATCTCTGGAAGAACAAAATAGTGACTTTAGTCAGACTTTTGATTGCGTCTTTCACCACTTATCTTTTAGACCCTCACTGGAGTGCCCACACGGTTTCTTTTGGACTGTGGACTCACTTGTAGCAGTCGTTGTTGTAGTGGTTGTAGCTGCCCAGAGAGGTGAGAAAACCCAGACTGATGGCATAGGAGTAAAAAATCTGTGTGCCTGCGTCCATCCACACCTGAAACACCAAACACTGTTTGCACCATGGAGAGGTACACAACCACCTACTGTCCATAACATAAATTGTGAGCATGTGACATTACTTTGACTGCCAACATTTCCACTGATAAACGATTGAAAAAAATCTAGGTTTCATTTTATGTTCTACTCTAACGCCTGTGCCGTTAATATCCTTCCATGGACACTACAACCACCACAGTGACTGATTAGCTCAAACCAAAGCCGTATCCTCCATTTTCCATTTTTCCGGTAGGACCGGTGATTGAGATGTGCCCCCGGGCCTACCTGAGGGTCAGAGAGACGTGCAAAGTCGGGATAGAGATAGTAGACGATCCCGTTGATGGCTCCCGGCAGAGTGACTCCGCGCACCAGCAGAACGAGCAGCATGACGTACGGGAAGGTGGCTGTGAAGTAAGCAGCCTGCGGGGAAGAGAAACCAGGCGTCATCTACTGGAACTGGACCTGGTTCCCCGGCTTCTGGGCGCTACAAGACTAGATGAGCCTACTGGATGGACAGACATCTGATGGACTGAGACTTAGACATGACCCTTCAAGCAGGAATATCATTCATTTGCACTTGTACAGTTGCACATCGTTTTCTGCATGGGAACAATTTCTTACCTTTCCAGTGGACTTGATTCCTTTCCAGACACAGAAATAGCAGATGACCCAGGTGAGGAGAAGGCAGAGGGCCAACTCCCATCTGATGCTGCCCACCTCTTCCATGCCACTCGAGATCTTTAGGACTCTGCGCCTGTGCAGAAGTACCGACGGATTTGTGGAGAGACACGGGAAGGGCGTAAACGAGAGTTTAGTTAGGGTGCGGAGATCCTGTTTGGTTCACTACTTTAAGTGGGCTGGTTACTTACTGCCAAAACTCCATCACAGGCAGTGTTGCATTCAGCCGGGACACACTCACGTTGCTGCTGGGATCCATTTTGCTGAAGTCCATGCATGACTCTGAGACAAGTTCATTTGCCACAATTTCAAAACAGACACATCAACTGATCTACTTGACTAGAATCGCCAAACCTGAGTGACCTGAACAACAAGTTTATTTTGTACATCTGATTTTGCTAACCTTTTGTCATTTACATTTAGACCCAACAGAGCCAAAATGCCTCTGATATGACATAATTTAACTGTTGTATGGCTGACAGGATAAAGTCGCTCAACAAAACAACCCAACTCCTATTGCCAATTCCAAATCTCGGGTGTCTTGCCTGTGTTCCAGCTGTTTCCACAGCTAGCCCATGGCAGCTCAAAACTGAAGGAGGAGAACAGGTAGAAAAAAGCCCATGCCATGATGACAACGTAAGAAGTGGCGCTGAACGCTATGATCAGATGACTGGCGTAGCCCATACCTGAGGAGAACAGAGATCGTGAACACATGTTCTTGAATGCTCAGTAGTTCTGTACCTGAAGTCCAGGTACACTTGCATATCCTTACTAACAATACCAACGTTCCATTCTCTTTCACGCATCACCAAATGATAAGATCACTGTCGTTTAAGTAGCTCTGACTAAAGTAATGACCAAATACTACAAAATAAATTATAAAAAAAAATAGTTTTATTAGTTAGTTACCCTCGAATAGCGGACATATCTGCCTCCAACACGTGATTCCTCCCTGGCTGGTGTACTGGCCCAGCGCAGTCTCCAAAAAGAACAGAGGTATTCCGCAGGTCACCAAAAACAAGAGATATGGAATAAAGAATACACCTGTAAAGCAAGATGACATTTGCAAATGGGTCCAGCCATCGTTAAGTCGACATGACTTTCCTTTGACTGCGTCACTATCGTTTTTTCTCAATTGCATGTTAGTCAAATTATCGCGTGCGCGTAATGTTGACAAACTACTTTTCACACTCACCCCCGCCGTTTTTGTAACACAAGTATGGAAACCTCCACACGTTCCCAGGTCCGATGATTGCTCCCATTACCGTTAAAATAAACTCTGTTTTACTTCCCCAGTTACCCCGTTCCTCCAGCTCTTTGCGTTGCTTGATTGATCCATCAGGTAATTGCTTCAAGTTCACGCCGCTGCAGGTCATAATGACTGATGATCTGTCAGGTGCGCAAGTCTCCTTCGATGTGAAAGTATATTGAGCTTTGAAACTTTGGCGGTCTCGGAGACCTGTTAAGAACGAGGGAAGCTAAAGAAATTAGTATCGGAGGCACCACATTTCGATGACGTGGGGTTAATGTGTGTTTTTAGAGGGGGAGTCCTAAAACGTTGTTTTTATTTCGTGTATCTCCACCGTGACTCTTGTATGTTCAATCTTTTCTCACCAGACTGTCTTATGATTTGGAACAGTCTTTACGAATATCCTTTTGAGAAGAAAGCAGTATATAGACTAAAATAATGTTTGTTTTCTTTAGTTGGCATTCTTCCACGATCCATGCTTAAAGCAATCAGAAACCGGTTTATTGCCATAGTTTACAAGTACGAGGAATTTTCTTTGGTGGGTTGGGGCATATCAATAAACATAACTAGAGAGGACCTACTCATTTCTGGGGAAATTGTGAGGTGTGCTTGCGTCCGTTGCAGATGGGTGCGTTTTTTTTTTACTTCAAGTATTATTATATTTATATATACAAGTAATATAGATTAACAAGTACTATTTCCGTCATTTAAATAAGTATGCATACTTATTATTTATGAAGATTAGATAGATTAAAAAGTTTAAATTTGTTGCTGCTTATTTACACTTTAAAATAATAAGAGTGAAGTGTATAATGAAACAGTGTTCTCTTCTCATATATATATATATGGTATCAGTCATATTTCCCTGAGATTCTTCTCATACCCTGCAAGAGGGGATGGTGATAGTCTATGTGGCAGCTTCACATAGTTGAAAACGAAATTGGGCAATCCTCTGAAAAATGGTCCTAACCTATGTGACTTAAGTTTTTCCCTTCACATGATATTTTTTTGCTGAAAATATGCCTCCAAAAACGTAAATAAGCTTGAAATGTATTTTTGGAAAACTGGCTAATATAACAAGTTTACTGGAAGCGATACTTGACAGTAACAACATTCCTGGTCAGAAGACTTGGCGCTCATGTGACCGGCTATCCATGTTGTAAGTAAGGAAAAGCGCATTCAACTTCGTCAGCTTCTCTTATGCTCCCTCTGTGTCAGCCTCTCTCAATCCTGGTCATTTATCCTGGTCCCTGGGTCGACAGTAGCCCTGCAGGTATTTAGATGTTTATCTGCTCCAAATGACTGGGTTGTGAAAACAAAAGTTGGAAGCAAGATAGGTAGCCCCCTTTGTGCACCTTTCCCCACCTGTCACTGAGGTCAGTCACTGCTGCTGTTGCTAGCGAAACTTCACTAAGGGGATTGTGTTGAGGAAAGTAATCCATGCTGCTATTTCATGTGTTCTATGTTTTACTGATACATTCTCAAGAGTCAAAAGGTCTGAGGATGCCCCAGGGGGGGGGCATTCTAGGGCATTCAAAGATACATTCTCAAGAGAATGTATCTTTTCGTGAGAAGAGGAATGCAATAAGTCAGCGTACTGACAGGGGTGCACGTGGTGATATGATTTGCGGCAGAGAATGTGGAGGTCAAGGCCGCCACTCTCCTCCTCCAAGCCACTCTGTGGGTCTGGAGGAGGAGACAGAACCGTTTGACGGTGGAAGGTATCCCTTTGCTCGGAGAAGAATGTATCCTTTTGCACCTGGTCATCATCATTAGGCCTTTGGGTCTGCCCCCCTGGGATATCATCACACGTTTAGGTCTGTCCCCCTGGGCCATCCTCAGACCTTTTGACTGACCACAAACTCCTTCTGAAACCTAATAGGATGAGGACATCCCCTCCCTATCGTCTGGTGGCCAATCACCTGACAGACACCTCCCTCTCCGGAGGGGTACAAGACCTGTGTGCCCTGCGGAGCCCAGGCAGAACTCTCTCTAAGACTTCTGACAAGAATGTTCTCACAAGGGCCTTTGTCCTCTCTGCTGTACAAAGTGAGACTGGTAACAGTGACTGGTATCGCCGATCTAGATTGATACACCATTGTGTATTGTATCCATTGTTTGAGTTGCATTATTCCTTATAAGGCTTATCTTATTAAACTACAAAGAACTTGGTCTGGCATTTAACCTTGTGTTCTTCTCCACCCAAATTAGAACGCAACAATTGTTTGTTTTGTTTAATGTATATTTGAATCCATACAGTCGTAGATGATACGCAGAGTTTTTGTATAAGAGAGACTTGTCTCCGTATGAGCGACGCTAGTTCAGGCATGGCAATCGGGCAGCGCGCGTCATCCGCTCATTACCACACCTGTGTGAGCAGCACAAGCCCATTGGGCCACGTCCGATAAGACGGCATTGAAAGGCCGTGAGGATACGCGCACACTCACCCCGGTTGTTGTATGATCGGTGCTGCTGCCGCCCTCCACCATCCCCTTCTCCCCCATGCTGTCTGTATGTTCTATCCATCAGGGGGATGATATCTCTATTGCTCCCTACTTCATATGTCATGTATGTATGTGTCGCATCGAGGAGGCAGGGAGCGCTTCCCTTTGATCATCCACTCTGCCAAAGTCAAACCTATTTCCATGTCTTGGTATCAATATATGCTCAAATCTAACACGTGATTGTCTTGACTGAACTGAGGTCAAGAGGTCATGTGGTGAGGCGCCTTCCCAGTTCACATATAGATATGGGCCTCATATGTCCAGACGTACTGGAGACAGTGGGGAGAAAATATGTAGGAACAGGCTTCTATGAGTTACAATGTTGTCACATGTCGTCTTTCAAGTGTACAAACTTGCTGACCACATGCTGTGCCTTGTAAGGACACGTTCTGTGGAAACTATATTTGTACTTGTCTATTCATTGTATATAAGGCCATTTGTAACCCATGTGCTTCACTCATCAGACCACTCTATCCTGACTGGTTTCATGATCCGACGTCACTCTCATAAACAAAGTCAACTCTTAATTGTCGTGCATCTTTCCGGCCACTGACTGACATCATCCTATAAGTAAATATAGGCCTACGTTTCAACTAAATTTATATGGAAACGGATTATGAGGTCGATCGGATTAAATGAGCGAAACCGAGGCACAATTCTCCTCATCTGCCAATATTTCATTCACATTTGTGAATGTTTTATCAATGATGTATTCCAGAATGCACACTGTTGTGGAATCTTCTGTATCTATCACACCATCATCAAATAAAGGCTAGGGGTCAGAAAAGTTTGTCTTGGGTCTTTGATTCTTGCAGCAAGAAGGAGCCATCCCAAACAGAGTGATAAGCAGTCTAAGTGAGAGGGCTCAAGTGACCCTTCCTTTTCTACAGTGGGACAGAGAACAGATACACAGTGGAAAGCTGACACGTCGGTTGAACAGGAAGAGGAAGTCATACAGTTGAACAGAAACGGTCACGCAAAGAACTTTTTCCATCCCAACACAACCATTGTGCACGTCGAAAGTGATAACTGGAGCCTTTAATCATCAGGCCATCCACAAAGCAACTTCCAGTACATGACACAAATTATTAAACCTCTTAGAATGTATCCATGGGCTCAAGGAAATACCATACCTCAGAGCCTGAAGACATTGCCACTTTCAAAACAAATAAATATAGGGTTATTTTTAATGAACAAAGACACACTACAGTGTGAGGTACTACCCAACGCCACAACATCCAAATGTTACTGTTACTCAGTAGTCAGATAATCACATACTAACCATGATAAGCAATACGCCGCCAAATACATATATAAATAATGCTAGTGACATTTTTATCAAAAGACTACTGTTTATGCAGTTTCATATGCAGGTTAAGACAGTGTGCATAAGGAAAGGTTTTCCCACAGAAAGAGCAGAAGTAGGGTCTCTCTCCTGTGTGGATTCGCATGTGTTTCCTTAGTGTGCCGGAGCGCTGGAAGCTGGTGCCACACTCAGCGCAGGTGAAGGGCTTTTCTCCTGTGTGGATCTTCTGGTGCCATTTTAGCTCACCTCTGCTAATATACCATTTCCCACACTGGTCACAGCGATAAGGTCGCTGTCCTGAGTGGCGCTGCTGGTGTTTTGACAATTTCCATGAAGAGTTGAAACTGTATCCACACTTGTCACAAATGTAGGGTTTGGCGTCAGTCTTTGTGCTGTGAATTCTCAGGTGTGCTTGTAGTCTGTCATTATGATGGAAAGCTGCGCCACAATATTGGCAGCAGTAGGGCCTCTCTGGTCTGTGCGTTTTCAGGTGCACATTAAGGTGATTCTTATGGAAATAGCCTCTACCACAGATATGGCAAAAGTGCTCCTTTTCTCTGTGTCCATCTTGGATTTGTATGGGGTTCTTTTGGGACTTTGAAACAATGTCACCCCCTTCCTTTTCACAGCTTTCACTTGGTTTCGATGTTTGGGGGAGACTGTTAGGGGTTCCTGTATTTTCTTCATTTGAGAACTTAATGAGTTTGTATGTTAAAGTGTGACAAACCCGTGCTCCATTTCCAACTTCACAGTCTGTTAAGACTAAGACCTCAGCCCCTGTCTTATTCAGCTGTCGCGGTTCCTCAACAGTTTGATTTATAAAGTCCTTCAAGAAGTCATCAAAGCATTCAGATGGATCAGTTTTAAATGTAGTTATGTTAACTTCTCTAGCTAATTGCTTACCAAGGGGAAGCCTTTTAAGTTGTATATAACAACTGTTTTTCAAACAGTCTGAAACTAATTTAGACTTTAAATTAAAAGTCAATTTACTTGAGTCCAGAGATTTTTCAAAGTTTGAATCTAAATAGCTGCTTTCAGTGTGATAACCCACTGACCAGTCGATTTCAGCCTCGGTCTTGATTTCTTTGAAACTGAACATTGTTTACTTTTAATTCACCTTCATTAAATGCCACATCCATTTGTAATATCCATTACGTTCTAATCCTGGCATGCTTCCTCTTCATCAGGAAACTTGTTTCACAGGATCCACACGGTTGCTGCCAAGAGTTATGCTGCGGGTCCACTACAGCGAACCAAAGTTGGAAGGACGCATTATGGCGACCTTCGCCATGCTCCTGGTACGCCACCAGCTGTCCACAGCATTCTTTGAGACGCTTACCAGTCGCGAAAGTGTAGTCTAAGTTTAGGCATAGCAGCAGAATAAGAAAACTGTCCGAATTGGATACGGTAGCTGATATTTGTAACAAAACGTTAAATTATAGGCTACCTAACACCAGACATGTAGTGTTATTCTTAAATAACAAGCGTGAGTCAACTGTTATCTTCAAACGTGACTTTATTGTAAGCCTGGAACATTTGCCTCCCTCCAGCCTCTCACTACCGCTCCTGTGTCACCGTCATCTGACTCCCCCTATACACAACAACCATCTTACGGATTCCTATCCATTGGGTTCCTATTTATATCTACATCTAAATACACATGTCATTAGACTACATACATACAATAATACCTCAAGACAGCCTACATCTGCGTGTCTTCTGTTTTTTCTTGACGCGTGGTGACAACAAGTAAATGTTAATGCAATAGACTGGAGGCGCTGTTTCGCTTCCACCGTGAATTGCCATCTAAGGTCTCTCTCACTCTCGGTCAATCTCGGTCTCTCTGTCGTTCTCGGTCTCACCACCAGCTGTGCGCAATTTATTAAGCTTTCATTTAATTTGTTTGCATTAACTTTGCATTCTGATTTGCCAATTGTAAAACGCATTTGAATAATGTAGACATAAAGTAGACTACACAGTGGAGTATGTGAACAATGCAGCATGCGTAGCTTTCGCGTACATACAAAACTACAGTAGCTGTAATATAATAGATATAAAAGAATAATGCATAACAAAAGGGGCTTTTGGCCAATACTTAAAAAAGCCAGGATAGCTCTGAAAGTTATAGTAAAGGGGGAATGTAAAAAATAATAACCAACATGGGTTGTTCGTAATCTGTTCCTGTTGGATTTGAATTTTAACCAATGCCTTGTAAATCTATGATTTAGTAATACCAATGTGTTAATTTAATTAGGCGTACTTGATTTCAGAATCCTACGGGGCTACTATCTTTATCCAGTTCAAGTGATGTGAGATCAAATGTTTAAGGTGAGATCAAATGTTATACAGTAGCCCATCTAACACAACTGTTTAGAAAACGTAACCATGTAACAAAGCAGCTGTTGCCTTCTACAAACTGCAAACATGGCTATCACAGTAAGTAATAGTTTCAAGCAATGCATTTTTTTATTCTGAAGATAGCAGAGATACCGTTTTAATGACCTAGATGTGCTGAATTTAAATCGTTGCTAGATGTGCGAAAAAATCTGTACCCTGCAATGTGTGCTACAGCTTGATAAGTTACAGCAACAAGTTTGCAACGGGACCTCACAACCGGTTGAAGAACACTTATCAGGGCCCCAGCGCCAAAGGTGATGGCGAGAGATTCAGTGAGCTGATCTCATTCTCTTCACACGAGAAGGAGGGCGGGGTCTCACAGCATCGTCACTAGCTCTTCATTGTACGGCTGCTGATGCTGAGCCGTCGCTGAAAAAAAATATCCCAGGCCATGGATACGGTTTTAGGCTATAATACATCGTGCATATTAATTATACGGTAAGGAATATTTTTCCTCATCTTGTACACTCATCGATGGATTGCAATTTCAGATGTTACAAATGTAGCCTAACAAATAGCCTATGCTTTGGCCTTGAATGAATAAGGAATGGCAAACCCACTGCGCTGGCAGGTTAATCATTCTTTAGGCAAGGCAACGGATCGTCTTCTTTTGAGCTCAAGCGACTAATAAATACTTGAGTCGGATGAGTAGTTTTCATGTAGTCATTGAGATAATGGTGAATTGTATGTGCTCAATGGCCGTGTAGTTTTCGGTCGAAAGTACCAATGGCCTGCGCATTGAGGACGCACAGCATACTGTAACCCTCAAAGATGACGCGGAAATTGCTGTGGGTAGCCAAGGCATCTTTCTGCGAGAGCCATTTTAAACGTTCAACGATCAAATGCTTTATTCTAACACCCATCTTCTCGGTTTTGCAACCGATTTTCAGACACATGATGTCCAAGCGCATTTGTTGATAGCCAACATGCCGGAGGTAAAGCTGGTCGCACCGGTCCTATAGAGCGCTCATACAGTTATTGTCCTATTCACTGCATTTTGTTTCCTGACTTACAGCCTCGGTTTATAGTCAACGATAAAGATAGGCCAATTTCAACCTGACATTTATTAGATGTAGTCATAGCCCATGTAGTGTAACATATATCCCTAACATTGCTTTTTTAGTCTTCACAGGCGTCAGAAATATTTTGAGCATTAGAAAAATTTGATGACTGTGTCAATCATCCTTAGGCCAACTGTAGACCTGGAACAAGCTATGTTAGGGCCAAAAAGCTATGTTAGGGCTATCAACAGGGGAAGAAACTTCGATAGATTGGATTCATTTGGAGCCTTTAGTTTCTCTGCATTAGCTTCCATATGTTTCATTCTCTGTGCAATCAATAAGACAAACAGACAGCTTGAAAGTCTTGGCTATATGAAAAATGCAAATGCGAATTCTAAGTGAAGACTTTAAGTGTCTCAGTCATACTAAAGTGAGCATTTAAATGTCCGATCGAGCAACCAAAACTCATTTCTACTTAGCCTGTGTTATTACAGCTATAGTTAGAAACCATAAATATGTCCCTTTAAACTGATATTAGAGCTTTCTTTTGACCTTAGTCTGATGGATTTAGATTAATATTCTCTTATAACAGCTGCAATCCAACAGCTACCGCCAGACAACACAAATAATCACACTAGATGGACGTCATGTCATAGCAGATTTAGTTGGCGGGGGCATAGCTGGCACCAAACTGACCTTCATTAGAAATGTTTCAGAAAAAGATACATTTGTCATAGATATAACCTGGCTGGAGTAATATGGAGCACACAGAAAAATACTATCTGACATGTCTAGCTGTGGCATTAGGCATGCATTACATTCTCACACCAGAAAAAAATATGTATTGGAGAAAAAGATAATCCTGCTCAAAAATAAAACCAGAAAGTAGATTATGCCGTGTTTGTATGCGGGAGAAATTGTCATAAGTTATACTGTGTGTCATTTTTTGAATCTTGAGGCAATATTTGTATAGTAATGAGGTACTCATTCATCCCAGTGTCTTGCATGTGGTTGGAATACAGAACTCCTCAATCTCCTGTTTCCTTCTGTACTTGTTCTTAACAGAATGTAACTCTACAGTACTGTCACAGTAGTGTAAGAGGCTGGCACAGAAAATCCTTATTTACGGCTGTTGTATATGGCCGACTTAACATCGTCTGGGGAAGGTTGCAGCAACACGCAAATGTGATGTCTCAGTGGAAACCAAACTGGGTCATGGTGCCAGCAGGCCGTGTGGTAGAGGGCTCGTGTGCAGCGCACCATAGCAGTCCATCAGAGATGGTCAGTGGGCTATACCGGCCACTGAGACAAGCCTCTTAGCCAACAATGTCAGTTCCCAAATCCTTGCTGCTCAGTCGCCACAAAGAGACAGAGAGAAGAAGTACACAACAGTGAGTAGTACTCACTCAGTAGCCCCTCCTTCCTGTTGTTCTCCGACCCCTAATTACTGTATGTGCTGGAGGTTTTGAAAACCACGTCACATGCATGGAAGCTGCTCGGTCTTCGAGGACTAAGTTACAGTGGGCCTGCTTGCTATTCAGAAATATCATAAACCAATAAAGCTAATGCCTTCGCTTGCAGTAATGATGGGCTTATAAAATGAAAGAAAAACTTGATTATGCACTGGTGCACATTAACATCAAGTCAGGATGCCCACAAGTCCTGTGTACCGGACACCAGACAGATTCCTCATCCGATTGAGCTTACATAAAAGGAACTAGATGAGACACAGTGAGAGAGACAGACAGAGGGAGAGAGAGAGAGAGAGGGACTTCACCACCACCACCACCAGATAAGGAATGTCAATAACGATAGTCAGGTGACTTCTGCTGGGTGGGTGGACACCTAACTGCATTTAGCCCCGCCTCCGTTGTGTCCAGCCCGCCCCTCTGCAGCAAGGCTGGTTTCTGAGTTAATACAGCATTAGCGTCGTGTGGACAGCAGGGTCCAGATGTGTGTCTGCCTCTGTCTGGCTAGTGGCTAACATTAGCTGCCCATGTCTCATGTCACCACGTGCAAGGTTTACAAGTCATGTGTAATTGTGTATGATGTTTCAAGGACGTGGCCTTTTCGAGTAGACCTGATTGTAGTGCTAGTAGAAGGTCAAGAAGGGTAGGCCTAAATCTACTTGTTGAGTACAGGTACAAAATGATAGAAAAATTCCTCCCATTTATGAATTATACTCCTACTCTATGCCAGTTCCTATTTCATATCATAATAGCATCATAAGTTGGGGAACACTGCGGGCAATTTGCACAAATTGGATTCACCTCCAAACAACCTTAGGTAAATAAGTGTGGCAAAACAAAAAATGTTCTAGCTGAAGAAGTAACTATTGATCAGACTTGCTTAGGCTCCCGGATATATTGACCCTTTTATTCTTCCGTGACCAACCAGATCAAAAACAGTGCTTAGGCCTGATAATTAATTAGCTGTTGGTGTTGGTGGTACAACTTTGCACAGTTCAACATAACTATATTTAAGTCACTTGGGTTAGCTTCTTCAAATCACTAGTCACTAATCAGTGCTAGGCACTCAAATGCATGTGGGTAAACTGTACACTGAAAGAAAGGCAAGCATAATGATATAGGCTCGTCGTAGAGCGGGCCACTCAGGGATATTTATGGTTGGCCACGGCTGTGCCTATTCGTGATTCCTGTATGCTGCATGTAGGCTGTGAAAATGTCCTTATAGGCATGGTTACTGGATGCAGTTTCCTGTTAAACAGAGATTCTAGTACCAAAACGTCCCCTGTTTAAATATTAAGTCTGGGTACTGGATGGGCACTGGATGGACTACCTCTTTAAACCGAGGTGAATGCTCTGGTACCATAACTTCCCTTGTTTAAATATTAAGACCCTGGGGTCTCCGGGGTAGAAACACTGTGTGTGTGAGTGGGTAACTTCTATAGCCCCTCTATAGCTCTTACAGTAAATTGCAAGTCAAGCTGAAGTAGCTGTTTAGACCGCCCTGTGAAGACATCAAAGGCCAGAAGGGAAAACAATATCTCAGAGTCCATGTAGGACCAAAAAAAGCAAACCAGCCGAACAGTTCTGTATGTATCTAGGTGTCTTCTGGGACTGAAGATAAACTCTTCTCATAGCAATCCCTGGTTGGTGTGCTACTGTGATCCGAGTGTCCTTTGAGTGGATTGGACCATTTCTCCTTCCTTCCCTTTAAGGAGATTTTCTTCGCCAACTCTGCCATACATCATCCCTGCCCACTGCATGGGTTAATTTGGGTTTAGGAAGGGTGTCGAGATGAATTAGGAAGGTTTGTTAGCGTGTGGGGGGCGACTGGTAGGGTGCTAAATAGACAGTCGATAAGGTTATGTATCCTCTCTGGTCTCTGTTTCAAGTTCGCCATGCAAAATGGCTAAGCAGGTCACAAGCTTAAACGACCCTCCTGAGAGCTGCACACACTGAATCTGTCCTTTTCCATTTAACTGAATTTCTCGTTGGCCGTTAATGGAGGGATGCCCTTGAAGAAGCATTGATGTCAGCCACGTGATCTACTCTTAATAAGGATCGCATACGAGTAGTCTGAAATGCACTCTCAAAGCCAAATGTAATCATTAGAACAAATGTACAGTATGTATAGTCTAGCCTTAATAATCCATAGGATAACTGATTTGTTAGACTCAGAGCTACCTTTGTCAAGCCTTGCTGTTTACCACATAATCAAGCTTTGAAAGAGGCAACCTCAGGACCTTGGACAGGGAGACTGAGTAGTCCATAGCTGACTGACCATACTTCAAAGGCCTCTCCCTCCCTCCCTCCCTCCCTCCCTCCCTTTCCATCACCCTCTCTCTTTATCGCTCTTCCCCCCTCTCTACTTTCTATGTCTCTGCCCGTCTCCCTCAAACACATACCCACTCTGAAGAACAGTGCAATTTAGAGTGCCATCTCTTTAATCATCATGACGTCTCCCGGTCATGAGCATATGGATGGATCGACGCCTCCTTCCCAGTCATAGAACAGCCAGTGCTTTTCAAGCCCACTAACAGTGCGAACTCTTGGAATGTTCCAGTCTGTTTCTGTGCTGTCCTGTGAAGCCGCATCATTACATCCTTAGAGAGACAGGAAGTAGGTTCCTTCTCCAGTTGGCTCCAAGCGGGCAGTAGAATTGCTGCAGCGTACCGGCATGTTGCCGAGCGACGCTGGGCCATTCAGTCACTGGAACCCCTCGGGCACCTTCCCCACACTGCTTTGTCCAAGCCAATCATGTCAAGGCAGTGTGTCACATGTCACAAGTGTCTACTGTGGCGTTCTGCTCAGTAACCCATACATGTGACTTTTGCTGCTGCTGCTGCTACTACTACGGCAGTTATTTATATTTCCACTGTGTTACTGTAGGAATCCACACTTTTCTTATCCTGTAACTGAGACATTAGCTTTCATTTGCTGAAATGAAATACATATATGTATCGCCTAAACGGACAAACCAACGTAAATGTTGGAAGTGTGTATGGTGTATTTGTTTAAAGACATGTTTAATTTGAACAGTAAATGAGAAAGAAATATGCCTTTTTGGTTCTACGTTTCAATATTTCACCGAAATAGGACTGTGACAAGCTGTGACTGTGATAACACCTGTAAAACCATACTTTAACACCTGGTCTTTCTGCAACTCAGACTCTGAGCTGTCAACCTCTGGCAAGAACACTGCTTTCACACTCTCAATGGAGACTGACCCCTTTTCCGGGCAGTCACTGACCCTAACCGTGTTCTAAGATACCATGTCTAAAGATGTTTTTCTCTCTCTGTCTCTCCTATCCTCCAGATCTTGTGTTTATTAAGAGAATGAGGAAGAGGAAGAGCTGGAAACCTCGGAAGGGCCTCAGCACATTTCTGTGAAGTCTCAATGAGAGCATCGGAGGAAGGGCAGTAGCATTCAACCCAATGGCTAAGAAAGGGCGAACCAAGGGCGACAAGCCTGAAGCCCTCATCTCTGCCCTGCAGGCAGCCAACGAAGATCTCAGGTCCAAACTAACTGACATTCAAATAGAACTACATCAGGAGAAATGCAAGGTAAGCGCCTGGGGTAAACTGTAGGTCTTTGCTGCAGGGCTCATATGTAACATAAGCAGCTGCAAAACCCTCAGAACTGTGAACAGTCTGTGCATGTGTTGATGAAATCGTTTGAACACCCATCCTCGACTTTTGCGCCGTTCTGTGCGCGTAAAGCTTTACCAATATGTAATGAAGTGAAGCAGGATGTACTTTCACATTTACCTCGTCTGACAGTAACATGAGGACCTATAAACTTCCATTCCCATCCATCCACATTAAAACAGTGCTAACTGGTCACCGTCATCCAATGACTGTGTTCTAGTACTGCCTAAACCGTTTACATTGCCCTCGCTTTACCGTCACGAGGCTGGGGGGGAAAAAACAGCGCAACTATATGAAATAACCACAGGTTTCAATAACGACACGGCCGGTGATACAGGGTTAAGTGAAATGGTGACCACCGATGCAGTTGGGTTGTAGCCTTTAACCTGTGTGTGTGTGTGTCCCCAGGTGAGCAGACTGGAGCGGGAGAAGGTCCAGGAGGCCAAGCGCATCCGGGAGCAGGAGCAGCACCGGCACACGGCCGCGCTGACGGAGCAGCGGGCCAAGTGGCACGAGGAGAAGCAGAAAGACCTGCAGGCGCTGAGGGAGAACCTGGTGAGGCAGCACGAGCAGGAGCTGGCCCGCACCGCCAAGATCAGGGACGCCGAGAACCAGCGTCTGAAGGCGGCCATCAGCGCCATACGGGACGGAAGTGGGGAGAAGGTACGGCGGAGGGCTCGCCTGGAGAGGGGTCGGGGGGTCAGGGGTCGAAAGGCCTTTGACAACCTCCCGAGTAGGACCGAACTTAAGAAAAGTCTCTCAGAAAACAAGTTTAGCGCCCACCAAACGCCATCCTAAACCTCTCATCTCCCCCCCCCCTCCTTGTCTGCCCCGTGACCAAGGTGCGCACGGCGCTGACCCTCGAGGCCAAGGAGGACGCGCGGCGCTTCTTCGACCAGGAGCGCGTCAAGCTGCTGCAGGAGATCGCCGAGCTCAAGTCCACCAAGAAGCAGACGGACGAGGCGCTCAGCACCATGATCCAGGCCGACAAGATGAAGGCCGGGGACCTGCGCTCCGAGCACCAGCAGCACCAGGAGCAGATCTCCAAGATCAAGTGGGACTCGGAGAGGGACATCCGCAGACTGGTACGCACGCGTCTCACGCTCTACATTTTGTCATTTAGCAGACGCTCTTATCCAGAGCCACTTACAGTAAGTACAGGGACATTCCCCCGAGGCAAGTAAGGTGAAGTGCCTTGCCCAAGGACACAACGTCATTCACGGCCGGAATGGAACCGGCAACCTTCTGATTGGTGGCCCGATTCCCTAACCGCTCAGCCATCTGACCCCCCCTTTCCAGGCAACCGGCCGGTAGCTCACGAAGGAGCGCTGGTATGCATGTCTGTGTGTTTGCGGGGTCTGTATGTGAGTAGCATGCCGACGCTACCCCCTGCTCTGGCGACAATAATTGGTGAGGATGTTTGAGTGGTTTCTTCACCATGGTACATGTCCCCCTACGGTCTAAACCCACGCCTGTGCATGTAGACGTGTTCGGTTTATATTGACACTGAGGAGCTGTGGGAGGAACACACAGACAGAAAAATCCCTGTGCATATTTTACCATGGAAACCAGTGTGTCTGTGTGAGGTGCGAAGACATTTGAACCAAGATTTACCTCTTCGCTGTACCAGGCATACATGTGTCAAATACTATCGATGCTTATCATGGTGCCATGTTCTTCAGAAAAAGCCATTAGAATGAATCACATGTATGTCTCCATAACATGGTTGTGATAGCCTGTCTGTTCAACAGAGAAATTATAGCATTGATTCCTCCTTACATTAGCATGGCGCGTGTGACCATCAATGAATTAGTTGTTGAGCTTTATAAAGGGTGTTACATACTCACGACCATACTGATTACATGTCTTCTGTTCTGTCTCACTGACTCCCTCAATGTATTTATCAAAGAGTGTCTAAGCATGCATGTTTGTGCCATGTGTGTTTGGCTGCCATGCTGGCTTGCTGGCTTGCTGTCAGGCTGGCTGGCTTACTGTCAGGCTGGCTGGCTTGCTGTCAGGCTGGCTGGCTAGCTGTCAGGCTGGCTGGCTAGCTAGCTGGCTATCTGTCAGACTGGCCGGCTTGCATGACTTTTCTCCATTGTAACATTTTCATTCGGCGCTTCTCCACTCCACAGGTGGATGAGATCAAGTCTAAAGAGCGCACCATCTTCTCCCTGGAGAAGGAGCTGGAGTCGGCCACATGCTTCATGCAGAGGCTGCAACTGCAGAAGGACGCCCTGGACGAGCAGCTCTTCCTGGTGAAGGAGGCCGAGTGTGGCCTGGGAAGCCCCAAGAGGGAGATCCCTGGGCGGGCAGGGGATGGGGCCGAGCACTGTGGCAGCCCGGTAAGGATCCGGAAAAAGTGGTGGAGAGGCAAGGAGGAATAGATCAAGGAAGCAAACAGGGAGGGGTGAAGAAACTGAGAATGGGGGGAGAAATGGAGGGATGGAGATATATTCTAATGTGGGGGGGAAGGATAGACTGACCCTGTACGAGTTTTTGGACATTATTGTTGCTAGATAAAAAAAAAGCTCCTTCACCTCTGACAAGGAATGTGGTGGACATTTTTGCAGTAACTGTGTGACTGTATCTCCAACCAAATATTGCATAACACCAATGGTAAGTACTTTAACAACGATCTTTGTGATCCGTCTGTCAAAAGGCAGCTCACTAGTCGACGTGCCTCAGGATAGAGTGATACTAGACCCAAGACAGACACCTTTTATACAGGATAGTTATAACATTTGTCAATTCAATCAGTATATGTCGGTCACAAAGTCCTAACTAAGATCAAGTAATCAATAGTTTGGCTTCATCCTGACTCAGGATAAAGGTCACCCTTATGGTTTCGAAAACTAAGCAGTCTCCATTGTTCCTCACTGCGTTTATATTTATGTTGTCCAATTATGAGGACATCCTGGACTTTCTAATGACCTCACAAATGTGAACAACCTCAATAATAGCTGTGTAATTATTGTTAGTTACTAGAACAACAAGTTAACTATACACTTAAGTTAAGTAAACATTGTCCTTGATGGGAAAATGATTTATATTCTTTCCCTCTGTGATTATGTCACACTAACCTACCTACCTTCCGTTAGAAGATCATTTATCAGTCATAAGAGGAGACATATACCTGTGTTCTGTACCTCATGGAACACAAACTAACATTTTGGTCAAAACTGTTTTATAACAAACTGTCAAGTGAGAACTGCTTTGCCCACCAACCACATGTGCTATACACATTTGTGGTGTTAAACTTTCTTAAATACAGTATTGTAGACTTGTGTCAAGTCTAATATCTGTTATATTTGAAGCCTTGAAGAAAGTTACGTAGGAGAAGATAGTTACTTTATAGTAACTATTATTAGTAACTAGTTAACTTCTCTTCAAATATCCTTTATAAACCTAGTTATAAACACTCCAACTCAGATTTGTATTACTGTAGATTAAAATACGTAGCTTTTAAGTCATTGCATTTATGATAAGATTTGTTTTATTTTGTCTGCCAGCGGTTTTATGAGTGAAAAAATAAGGTGAACCTGATATTCTGACCACCACTAAGGCAGGCAACACTGTTGATGCTGCTCGCTGTCCAAGTCCTGTTTCTCTGTCAACTTTTCATGGAGGTTTAAATAGTGGGATGCTCTGGGAAAAAAAATCCAATCCACAGTCGTGAGAAATTGTCTGTTAATAATTAAATTAGTTATGGTTTATTCCTCGTGATTTGCATTTCTGAGATAGGGGCCCATGTCCATTTCGATTGTTGGTCAATTCTTTGGGTCTCAGTTTATTTCTTCATTCCACTTTACATGTTACCGACAGTACATTAATCACAGCAGGAATTAAGTTATTTTCGGCTTGACACAACATGTTAGGCAAGGTTGCATTCTGCTCACTTTCATAATGCAGTTTTGCCTGAAACTTAGCTAATGTGATTGTTTCAGGACATGCGAAGGAACCAGAGACGCATGGCTGACCTGAACTCCACCATCCGCAAACTGGAGGACCGCAACTCCCTGCTGGTGGACGAGAGGAACGAGCTGGTAAGACCTGCTCTGAGCTTCCATCTATGGAGACACACACACACACGCACACGCACACACACAGCATTATAGGCTTTTTTTTTTACAGTACAAGCACATAACCTGGGTAACCTTAGCAACAGTAGCTTACATACTAATACCTGCACACAATAATTACTACAGTGAGGTTTACAGAACTTAGTTGTAGGCAACCCACAACGTGATGCTCCCGCCTTTCCTCCCTGTGGCCCCCTGCTCATAGCTGAAGCGTGTACGGGAGTCGGAGAAACAATGCAAACCCCTGCTGGAAAAGAACCGGCTCATGAGCAAGAGGAACGATGATCTCACACAGACCCTCCAGCGCCTGGAAGACAAGCTCAAGGTCCTGGCCAAGGAGAACCTGGAGATGGTGAGGAGAACCACAGTCCTCTCCAACAGTAGTCTTCAACCCTGGTCCAAGGGGCCCACTGTCCTGTATGATTAAGATGTTTTCCTGCTCTAACGCACCTGATTCAAATGATGGGTCGTTATCAGGCTTCCGCTGAGCTTGATAACGACTCTTTCATTTGAATCAGGTGTGTTGGAGCAGGGAAACATCTAAAACATGCAGGACAGGGGTTCCCTGAGGACAGGGTTAAGAACCACTGATCTAGAACATGCAGGACAGTAGGCTCTGTGGACCAGAGTTGAAGACCACTCATCTACAACATGGTGGTCTGGTGACCCCATTTGTAGGCCTATCTAATGCCTGAAGGCAAGCTTGTATATAATTGATTTTGACTCTGGTTCATGAACTCAGTTAGGATGAGTCAGTTATCGTGACAGTTGTGTAGAATCATCTCAGTATAGTATGTCGTGTTATCCCTACTTAGAGTTGCCATGAAGGAGCTGTATGATGACCTGTCAATCATGTTCTTTTATCAGATACATGGGGACCTATATATAACCTTCAACCATGCTGTCTGGTGGCAGTTATCTAATTCTAATACATTTATCATGGAGTCACCATCTACAATGTGCTGTAAGTCTAGCATTACAGCAGGGGGTTGTCTTGAAGACACTGACTCTAAGGGCATTCCTGTGTGTGTGTCTGTGTGCCTAGAAGGAGAAAATTGTCTCTCATCCGCCACTGAAGAAACTCAAGTCCCTCAACGACCTGGACCAGGCTCACGACGACCAGGAGATAGAATTCCTCAAGATGCAGGTCCTGGAACAGCAGAATATGATCGACGAACTGACCAGAGTGAGTCAGCTCTTCACGTTTACCGTACCGGTCATCTTTTCTATCAGTCATATTTCATTGCTTGTGTTTGAGTATGCATTTGGGGACAATATTAGCAGAAAAGATACATGCGGTATAAAATATACAGAAAATAGATCTGAATGGATTGAAATTGTAACGGTACATATATACAGAGATCATTGTTCCAGAGCAGGGCATATCATCCATGCTTTCATGACCATTATTCAATGACACCAATGCTTGATCGGAGCAGAGTTAAACCATCCGATCACTAGAGAGGATCTCCCTGATTAGATCTCTGACAGCTATGGCCTGGTGTTTTTCCCATGATTCGTGTTTAGTGTTTACTAGTAATGAATAGTTCCTTTGTTCTAGTAGTGTGATGAATGTTCATTCAATACTATGTTGCAGGATAGAGAAAAACTCCTACGGAAGAAGAGACATAAACGAAGCTCTCGGCCAATCAAGGTAAAGTATTTTAGAAAAAAAATGTTTTACCGACCAATGAATCCCTGATAAACATGACGTTCTGTCAGTCGTGTGTCCTGCACGGAGATTGACAGCTCACGGTTGTGGTGGTCGGGGGCGTGTTCCACAGAGACACATAGTCGTGGACACATTCTACGGATACGATGAGGAGTCCATGGACTCCGAATCGTCCTCTGTGGCCTCCTTCCGCATGGACCGCACCCCGGCCACGCCTGACGAAGACCTGGACGTTGTGAGTGTCCACACTCCTACTCTAACCCTAACTCCTGCTGTCTGGGGTCCATCTATCTCTCTGGATCCCCCCCCCCCTCGGATTCCATTCGATTGATTGTTCCAGTTCACCAAGCTGCCAATGAGTGTTTGCCTCCCATGGCCGAGCCCTTGTGTACCATGTGTTCCAGGGGCTGGCCAATGAGGAGTCGGAGTTGCGTTTCCGCCAGTTGACCAGGGAGTACCAGGCGTTGCAGCGGGCGTACGCCCTGCTTCAGGAGCAGAAGGGAGGGGTGCTGGACGCTGAGATGGAGGCCAAGGTAACCTGGCTCGGAGAGCACGCTATACTTCCTGGAACCTTACAGGGTGCAGCTGTTGGTGTTGCTGCTGGGGTGCTCCACCTCATGCTGGGGATGTGCTGGTGTGTTTCAGGCTCAGGAGCAGCTACATGCAGACGTTCTCAGGTACAAGGCCAAGATCGAGGACCTGGAGAAGGAGCTCACGCTCAGAGGACAGGTATGGATCTGCTCTCCAACTGACACAGTACTCTCCCAACCCTAACCCGACACTCTCTCGATACTCTCCAAACCCTAACCCAACACTCTCTCGATACCCTCCCAACCCTAACCCAACACTCTCTCAACACCCCCAAAACGAACCCAACATTGTTTCAACGCTAACACAACACTGACCCAACGCGGTTTCAATACTGACCCGACCCTGTCCCAATGTGTGTTAATGATCCTTTACTAGTATATTTCATGAAGCCTATTGGGCAAAAGCAGACTGTGAAAAGTCATTAGAGCTCCAGAGTCTGGCATCACTGATCAAATGGTGATTAAGCTTGACGAGATGAAACGGCAACAGACCCAGCCGTTGAGTATTTATTGATCCTGTTGCCATGCAACAACAATTACAAATCAGGGTCATCGTCATGACGCCAATGAGCATCGCCTTTTCCAGTAGGAGGACTGTCCGTGACAAACGGTTGCCATGGGAGACTTTGAACATTTCAAATATCAGTTACATGAATGTGCCCCCGGACAGTGCGTTCCTTATTCTGACATGCACCCATACCCGCACACGCACACGCACACACACACACACACACACACTTGCTCACACTTGTCTGTTCTCTCTCAGGACTCCAAGTGGGTGGAGGAGAAGCAGCTCTTTCTCCGCAGGAACCAGGAGATTTTGGACAAGGTCTGCTTCCTGTCGACACTCGTAGAATCAGAACCCATAACTGTTGCGTTACTTTGCTCGATTTCTAGGAAACATTCTGCTATATTTCTTATTTCCCTCTGTGTTTGTGCAGATGGAGAAGCTGGATGCTGAGTCTAATCGCGTTCATCAGGAACTCCAAGACTCCAAGGACCAGAATGAGCTGCTGGAGTTCAGGATACTGGAACTGGAGGTGACCCATCACGACTCACAGTAGAGTAGGCCTTTATATCCCCAATAAGGCACAGACAGCAGTTACGGCAATCTAAATACACTTTTCAGTACCTACTTTATATTTAACAATGTGTATTACATTTGGTCATTTAGCAGACGCTCTTATCCAGAGCGTCTGTAATCTCGTAATCTCCAGAGAGATTACGCAGTGAAAGACGTCAGTTCTGGCTGACGATTTAGTTTGAGATGTAGTTCATGCATTTTCAACAAGCTGACAAAGCTGACATTAGTCATTCAAACTTAATTTAGAAAAACGTTGTGGGAGTAAAAAGTAGAGATCCATGCAAAAATGGCAGGCATGGATACACACACACACACACACACACACACACACACACACACACACACACACACACACACACACACACTGCCATCTTGGACACACATACACAAACAACAACACACTCACACAAACGACAACACACTCACATTGTTTTCAGTATCTTCCAAGCACATGTAGGCCACAGGCGTGCAACACATGATAATGGGCCTACAGCACAGGCAGCATAAGTGCTGCCAAAATGCTAATCAGTTGCAGTTCTCTCCCCAGCCAGGCACCAGACTCCAGACACAGGTCTTTGTGCTCCTTTCTGCTGCAGTGCAGATACTGCAGAGTCCACATGGCATAGTGCTGCTGCCTAGTGGTTCGAGACGAGCACAGCAAGGAACCCGACCATCCACAGACTAATGCCTTTCAAGCCAGCAGAACCGCAGACCTGAATGCATACCGTCGAGACACCTTCTGATACGCTGTTCACGGTTCCCCCGCCGCTCGTCGAGCTCGTCTCGGCGTAGCGGGGGGGGAGGACGTGTTCTACAGAACGACTGTAGAGGGAGACGAGGGAGGAGAGAGAAGGTTCTGATGTGTCCGTTTGTCCCCCCCCCAGGAGCGAGAGCGGCGCTCCCCGCCGTTCAACCACCTGAGGATGCACCCGTTCTCCGAGGGCGTCAGCGCCCTGCAGATCTACTGCATGAAGGAAGGGGTCAAGGTACACCCCCGGTCACATGACCGTCACATGACCAACCGCTGGTTATAGGCCTCTCACACCTCCACATACCCATCACATTAAGTATGGTAAATACTCTTCTGATTGTGTGTGTGTGTGGTTGTTCTGCCCCTAGGATGTGTGTATACCTGACCTGATCAAGCTCCTTGATATTCTGGGTGACAACGGGGTGAGCGTGTTCCCTGACAACCAGCCACCATATTATTAAACATAACACAAATATAAAATGTGCCATCATATCTATTATTAGTATCATTTTTATATATTAAATGTTCTTTTTCTATTCGCTTCACGCCGTTTCCCATGCAGAACCTTCGCAACGAGGAACAGGTGGCCATTATCCAAGCCAGCACGGTGCTCTCTTTAGCTGAAAAGGTACGTGTGCTCATGGGGAAGTTAACGGCATAAGGTTTCAACGCGGTGCTTGGCAGTTCTTCGGGGCGGCAAAGTGGACACACTCAGCCCTTCTCGGCTCCGTGTCGTTAGATGGGTATCAGCGAGAAGGTGACGTCACTGCTTCTGCTTGTTGATCCCAGAGTGTTTTCCGGAAGGGGAACACGTAACGAGTAGAAAATCTTGACGCAGCATGAGTCATACATGTAGCTAGTGGTCTGGCAGTGGCACGGGTGGCTTGTCATGACTGGGGCCTTTCGGTGGTGTGTGTCTCCCCCTAGTGGATCCAGCAGATTGAGGGCACCGAAGCGTCGCTGCACCAGAAGATGATGGACCTGGAGATGGAGATGGTGAGAGCTTCTCTCCATCCACATCACACTTATATACTTCATAGGAACAACGTGACACAGATAATTGGTTTAATCACCATAACCCTTTGCCTGTGTGTGTGCGTGTGTGTGTCGGTTCCCCAGGAGATGTTCTGCAAGCAGAAAGGCTATCTGGAGGAGGAGCTGGACTACAGGAAGCAGGCTTTGGACCAAGCCTACCTGGTGAGCCTTCCCCAAGGGGTCACCACCCTGACCTCCACCTGACAGCTAAGCAGCACTCTGTTATACCAATCCTCAATTCCGAGGACAGAATTCAGCCTTTTCAGCCGCCATCCCTCACTTCCTGTTCCTCCCCCTCTGCCCCCTCCCCCGACGCCCCGCAGCAAATCCAGGAGCTGGAGGCCACGCTGTACAACGCCCTGCAGCAGGACAAGGTGATCGCGTACGGCGAGCCGCTGGACGAGCGGCAGAAGGACGAGCTGCGCACGGCCGTGGAGAAGCTGCGCCGGCAGATGCTGAGGAAGAGCCGCGAGTACGACTGCCAGATCCTCCAGGAGAGGATGGAGCTGCTGCACCAGGCGCACCAGGTAACCCTGGCCCCTGGCCCCTGGCCCCAGGCCCCTGGCCCCAGGCCCCTGGCCCTTGCCCTTGCCCAGCCAGACACCACCTCCCCCTGGCCCCTTCCACTCCTCACCTCCCCCTCGGATGTCGGGTTTCCCGAAGCACCAACATGCAGTTCCAGTCTTATCCAACAGAGGGCAGGGATTTCCGAAATTGTTCCGAGAAGGACTCGAGAGCAGATCTGTGTGCCAGACTCCCACACAGATGGCGATCACGCCACTCTGCCTCCCTCCGTACAGGAAGCTTTCATCATCACCTGCCAGCCCTTCACATGCAGCCTCATCTAGTCTTAATTCATGCAGCTCAGAGAGTACTGGCAAGATCCCAGATCTACCAAACCTGTGGATTGTAGTATAACTCAACCTTGCCCTCTTCAGAGAGTTGCAGTACCTTTTCAGAGATGTTGCATGGTGGTGATGTCATGTTTGCTGCAGACTACTGATTGGCAAGCCTCTCTCAGCATAGGTTTACGAAACATGTGTATGAGCTCACAGTCGGACGGCATGTGAAAAGGGGACGGAAATATTGAAACCTGTGCTCACCAAAGAGCACCCCCCATATTCTAACTTGACTTGACTAACTTCTCAGAGAATCCGAGACCTGGAGGACAAGACGGACATCCAGAGGAGACAGATAAAGGATCTGGAAGAGAAGGTAAAATGGCCGCCGGTTCTTCCTGCAGGGTGTCGTTGTGCTCCCCCTTCCTGTGGCTCTGGCCAGTCCTGCCGTGACACCGGTTTAAACCCTGAGGACTTAAAAGAGAGCTAAAAGACGGCGCGTGCGCTGATGTGCCCCTCAGCCTGTCGTCTCTGTCCCCCCCGGTCACACATCACTGAGCTCTCCCCCCCCCCCCCCCCTCCTCCTCCTTCTCCTCCTTGTCACTCCACTTCACAGAACAGCAGATGAAGCCCAGACGATGATGAGGCATTAGCCAGTCTCTCTCCTCCACTCCCCTGCCCCGTGTGACTCGTTAGCTCAGCACTTTTCGCCGTTGGGTTTTGGAACCTAGTACAAAAACGGACAAACTTGGATGGTGTTCTATTATACAAGAAAAACTGAAAGTACAGATGCTCTCCTGCGCCCAGCCCCCCCCCCCCTTTCCACTCCCCCAGCCCCCCATGCTAGAATGCTCCTGTCTGTTCTCTTAACACACACACACACGCGTGCGTTGTTCTCACTCTCTCTCTTTATCTCTCCTTTCCCCCCCCCCCCTCCTCTCCAGTTTTTGTTTCTGTTCTTGTTCTTTTCTCTTGCCTTCATCCTCTGGCCTTGATGTCTGTGGCGCCTACTGCGGCCGAGGTGAGTGTGTGTGTGTCGGGGGGGGGGGGGGGGGGGGGGTACAAACGCACCCCGCTCTCCTCTTTTCCTTTACTCTGTTGTTTTCCGTGTTGTTCTCCCCATCGCCCGGCGACCGTAACGACCCGGCAGCGCTCGCAGCAGTGATGTCATCCCTGTCGTTTAGCCAGTGTGGCGTTCCAAGGGTGGGATTCGGAAATGTTCTTCATTTGGGGAATCCTAGAACATAGTGTAACCAAATGCGTTCCCCTAATCCCTAACTCCCCACTAGCCAGTGTTCATCTGGGACCATCCTGTCTAGTTCTTCTTTTTTCAATCACGGCATCTTTTAATCTTTGTCCTTTTTCCCAGAGTGGGCTTTGAGTAGTTAAACCATGTCACGACGTGTTACTTATAAGCTTTGTTTTGTCAGCTGACTGTGACTTTGTCTGTGAGCTCGTAGCTCTCCCTGTGGGACATGACAAGAATGTGAACATATCCCTGTTCTTCTGCTCTCTCCATTCTGAGACGCTCTCTCTCTCTTTATCTCTCTATCTCTCTGTTTGTTTGCAGATCATGTGGCAGCTTGGAGATTGTGTTTGTGACTGCACCGGTTTTTCTTTCGTGGCCGAGCGAGTCGTATTCGTGGCTCGTGTTGTAAAAGTGAGTGAAGGTAGACGTTTTTGGTTTTGTTTGTTTTTTTGGTGACGGGACGCAAGGCGAACGCTCAGACGGGTTTTTTTGGGGGGGTCTGCTCTCCGAGGACACGCTGTTTATGCTGCACTGGACTCACTGGCCTTTGGAACGTGGACCTTCTCAACTCTGTGGGGGGGGAACTGGAACCCTGCGCTGATCCTGAACACACACACACACACACACTCACTCACACTCTCACTCGCTCACATATTCGCATGCACACAGAGATTGGATACAGATAGGTGCAGACACACAAAGATGCATACACGGATTGTAAGACCACTCGCGGACATCGAGGAAACCAAAGTCTGGGAAATCTTATCTCTGCCATGCAGGGTAGTGCGACGACCCTCTTCACTACAGCCAGACCACTTACTGTAGACCTCACCATACCACACCAGACCAGACTGCATCCATCTTCTGCTCTTTTCGTCTCCAGTCCTCTCTCCGTCTCTCTTCTTGAGCTGGGATGGATGCATATCTATGTGAGCAGAGTGGAGAGCTGATTCAGGACCTGCGTGACGATGACTGAGTGCTCTTCTGGTCAGCAGGCCCCTCCTCTGGTCTCTGGTCTCAGGTCAGCTGATGTGGACCCCCCCCCCCCTCCTCAGACCCCGAGTAGACTGGACTACGGAGAGGGACATGGGACAATCTGGACGGCATGTCCCTAGAAGCAGGCCAAGTTCAGGGCAAAATGGAGGGACTGTGGGAGAGGAGGGAGGGGGAGACAGAAAGCGAGAGAAGACTGAGAGAAGATCCACAATGTGTTCACCCCCCCCCCCCCCCCCATGTGTTCTTCTCAACAGACGACCCCTCGTGCTGAAACCCACACTTTATTTTTCCAAAATCAACAAAAAAAAACTGGACTCGGCAGAGATTTCTTTATTTTTTAACAGTCCAAGCAAATCGACATGTACTGTACCAAAATGTCCACAGGCATACAAAAACATCCTTATTGATTGCTGTGTAATATAATACATTTGTTGATATGTACATGTGTCTTGATAATTTCCTGTAGCCTCTTACCTTCTTTCTGTGAATATTTACGGTACATTCCCCTTTGCAGCTTGAACAGTAGAATTACTTGGCAGTTGTCAAATGACCCAAAAGTATAAATTGCTATGTTTATTGTGGTGACAGCTGCAAAAGATTTCCCGAAATTGTACTAAACTTTAAAAATGATCTGGTTATGAATATTCTCCTACACTTCTTACAGTTTTTTCACATGCCCTCTCTTTTCTGCTTTATACCAGCAGGGGTTGCTTGGCTTCTACTGAATGACATTCAACACTCTTTTAAAGTCATCTATCTTCTCTGAATTTGTACATATGTCCCTGGTCTCTCTTTCCCCACCAAACTCTGACTTCAGGAAGCGGCGTGGAGGCAGTTTGAATTCAAAATGTTTTATTCACTAACTCACTGCTCAAAGGGGTGTCCGTGTTAAGTTTGTAAACGGAACTGCTTTCACCGAAAACAATCGCTTTCCTTTAACTGAAGGAATGTCCCTGTAGTATTTAGTCAAGTTAATACTACAGTGTCAGGAGCAGCTGTGATGTATGGTATAATGGAATCGTAATAGATGCCTGCTGACAAACCCCAACCTAAACACACACACACACACACACAGTATGTCAATCAGCTGAAATAGGAGAAAGTCAAGTTGCCGTAAGAGTAAACCCGTTCTGGGTCTCTTCTTTCTGGCGGGGCAGTGTGCTGCAATATTAACCAGCTGCAGTGAGACCTCCTCCCAGCCATGTTCACCTGAGCTCCCTGGTCCTCCACAGCACCTGCTCAAGGCTCTGGAACACCACGGCCTCCTCTTTCATCACTGAACATGGGTCTGCTTCAGTTACCTTACCCAGGGGAGGGAGTGACACTATTTTCGAGCAAACTCAGCTAACTAGCGATTGCCTTAAATGCGCTTACAGTAACCCCCCCTCCTCCTCCTCCTCCTCCCCCCATCAATTCGTATGTTCTTTTCTAAGGGATGTATTAATTTTGTCAGCTACTATGATCATGTAATGTACATTTTCTCTATTCACTGAAGACATTGTTTTGTAAATCTTTGCCCCTCTGTCTTCCAACGAGACTTTACCCCCCCCCACCCCCTACTTTCAAGTATATTATCAAACGGACAAAAATGAATAAAGAAATAAAAGTTCATGGCCTTCGATTCCGGACCATCCCTTTGTTTTCTGTGCACCTTCGAAGTGCTGATCTCGCTCGTTTCATGATGATTGTTTTTTTTCTGTGGGGCTGAACGCTGACGTCACCCAGAACAGCTGCCCTCCAGTTCACAATTAATGGAATCATCCATCGATATCGGAAAGGGAAATGGATTTTAGTCACGGTTGGTAATGGTTAGGACTGCATGCTCTGCATGTCCTTCACTTAGCCCTGGTCTGACAACCGTGTCCATAGAACTTTGTACTTAGCCATTGTACTTCCTGACATCAGTCCAGAACTCATGATCATGTATTAATGTACAAATTATTCCAGGTGTGTTTTTCAAACTCATTTCTACAGACTTTTTACATTGGTAATCAGGTTCTGGAAAAGAATAATCAAGCAACAAGTCACTGGGGTGCCCAATTTCACACACACACACACACACACACACACACCGTTTCTGGTGGAATATCCTCAACTGTCATAAACACAAACAGAAGTAAAAGTCCCTGTTCTCTCTCTGATTTCAAAAGCAGATGCATCTGTTTCAGGATTGTGGTGCTTGGCGTGGGCAGCTTGGCCAGCTCTCTGCAGCAGTCAGTCCAGGTGGGGAGTCTGTCCTCTCACTCAGTCTCTCTGGCCTGGCTGCGCACGAGTAGAATGGAGGCTTTGAGAGCAGTGTGCCACAGCGCTGCCAGAAAACCTCAGCCATGAGTAGAGTTATAGTTCTCTATCCAGCCACCTTTCAGCATGCTGTTTCAATGACATACTGCAGAGGTCATTCTGTGTGGGACAGAGTTGGTACAGTCTCCAAGACAAAGTACAAAACAGAAAAATGATTTCAGACATTCTGCCAGAATCCCCCCCTGATGTATTCCTTGTTTATTCATGGCAATAGCAGGCTATATTTCCCCACTCAGCATAAAAGGCCCCTCTGCTGCCCTGGTCCATTAGACCGCTCATCCTAACCTGCTGTTGTGCTCTCCTGAACCTGCTGCATGATGTCATGTACAGTGCACAAGTCACTTTCTGTTGTGTTAAAGATGTCTTCACAGGGTGTATGCACCTTATGGTCTACCAGACCAGTAATTGATTTGATAATCCGTCTCCACGGGAGCCAGACAAAGGACTTCCAGTTCGACCAGGCCACTTCCTTCTGGACTCTCATGTCATTAAAGCCACTCTAACTGCATTTCTTTGCCAGCCCTCCCCAGGATGCAGCTGTCCTGCTCTACGGCTCCTCACAAACAGCCTCAGCATTTATCCATTGTTCTCCGCCCAGGCCGTGATGATATGTCAGTGCGCCCGTCAATCATCCCCCAGCACCATCACCACAGCCAATCGACCGAGCTGAGGGCGGAGCTGGAGTTCGGAACGAGTGGGGGATCTGATGGACAGGCCCTCCTTCGTATACCGTATGTGATCTTGTGTTGAATGCCGTTGACAATATCAGCAAACCGTTCCCATTCAAATGGGTGTACTAGGCTCTTTGGATGTGGTGGATATCAGATCCATAAGACAGACTAACCCACCAAATTATTCATGCGCTTGATATGGCTTGAGGGGATTGGGTGGGACCTGTGTGTTATCTGGCAGGCCTGAATCACGCCTGACTGAATGTGGTGCACTTAGGTAAGCTGTAACATGAGACCTCGAGTCTTCATTCCATAGCCCCCACATCTATCCATTTTTAATAGTCTGATGGCCGACAATCTCCATGTGTGCTCTAGGCTTGGCCGGTGTTGCTTCCTGTTGTGGGTTAAAAGCCTAATTAAGTGTGAAGCTTTCTGTGCTATTGCCATGGCCTTGAAGTGCCAACTCCTTGCAGGTTTGTTTAAAATCAGCTGCTCAACCTGCCATGTATTTTCCTGAACGCATTCAAAGGGCACACATGAGAAGATTAGAAAACAAATGATTAGTTAACACTGGATTTGCCAAGACTGTGTTAATATATAGACTATTCAGCAGTTCAGGCAAATTCACTAGAAATCATAGAAGCATGCTGGCCAATGACTTCAGCTAATTAGGTTGAGCTCCATCTGAGTGAGTTAGAGAGTGTGTTGTTGGCTGCTGCCTGTTCCTGCAGCAGCATCCCGTTTCTTCCACATACCATATCTTGTAGAATAATAGAAATCAGCTAACTCTTATTGTAGGTCTCCTGATGGCAGCTTTTTGGCTAACCCTATTTATGATAAAGCTTCGCAGGAAGGCTCTTTGATCTCGCTTTTTGGAAGCATGGTGACCATGGGGCCCTCTCCCTCACATTAAAGACAGCCATACGCTCGCTCACTCACAGTTTTGCACACATACACACACACATAAGAACGCACTTTTAAATATGTTAGGAGGTGTTCATTTTTTCAATGGCTACATTTTGGACGGTCTTTCTGTTGGTTCCCGCTGACCAGCAGTCTGTCACTTTGGGTTAAACCTGCATTCCCGCTGACTGGACCGCTTGTCTAAATTCTGCTAAGTAATCGTTTGAAAGTGATTGCTGTCTCTTGCAAGTTTCCTGTTAAAGAAACTCTGTTTTTACAAGAACAGGTAATCAGGTATGTCACCCGCGTTTCCCGTCCCTTATTCCCGCTATCGTACCAGGACACATCAGGTGTGCCAACATCGACCATCATGTGGTGCTGAAAGGACAGCGCCTCGAAAAGGCGTGGCGCAGGAGACTTGTAATGACAGCAGATGGCAAAACTGTAGTACAAACTGCTTTGCTAACAAATTCAAAAAATCAATTTTCAGTCGGGTAAAGTATATATAGGCCTACATATAACAATATAAAACAATTATTTATTATATGGTCGTGCATACGTCTGATAAGGCAGCACTTGCATTAACATTCTTTACAACTTTACCATGTAAGCTAGCTACCAATTTTAGTCTACTCATTATTGCATGGATAAAAATGAAGGAAACGCTGGAACGGTAAAAAAAATCTATCGCTGGTGAGATCACTTTGTTGTCATGAGACTGGGCAGCACTGCCACCCCTGGTTAGGAAACTCAACTCCTGCTGCGTCTCTCTTGAGTTTCCAGCAGAGCGGGGACAGTTATAAACGACTACTTGCCTACTTTCGACCTCTTTCCCCACGTCAACAGCCGTGAACCACTATGGCAGAACGCAAGTGGAATACGGAGAAGGAAGATGACTTGCCGGTTTATCTTGCACGTCCGGGCACAGCTGACCAGGTGCCCCGACAAAAATACGGGGGGTTGTTCTGCAACGTTGAAGGAGCATACGAAAGTAAAACCATAGATTTTGATGCTCTAAGCGTCGGTCAGCGGGGCTCGCGAACCCCAAGAACTACTAAACGGGAGGCAACAAATGAGGCAAGGAGTCCTACAAGTGACAAGAGCTCTCCCTGCGAAGAAAGTGTCACGAGACAGGAGACCAAGCACTCATGCGTTGAAATACGAACAATTGGTGGCAAAGAAGTTCTACAGAACCTAGGTGATGAAAAGGTAAGCATTACTGTCCCTGTCATGACAATGATACATTATCAGTGCTGTTATAACTACATCTTTAAGCGATGGTTTCAATTTGCACATCACAAAATGTCCAGTATGTATGTTTTCCTATTCAGTTGTACTGTACTGTGAATTTTAAGGATTGTTGCGCCTCACATGAAAGGGCTTCTGTACAGAAGCGTGTGCTCATTCAAGGGGTTGAATTTAGCCTCCTGCATCCGGACACTAATGCATTATTTAAGACAGAGTTCGTCCTGTGTCCTTCTGTCACCCAGACTTCATATGAAACTTGTCATTGTAGGAAAGACAAAGAATTTCAACATCCGAGCAACTAGTTGACATCACATCCTGTATATCCAACAGTAAATCATTGGTGTAGCCTACATGTCGTTCCTCCTCCTGTACTTAATGAGGAAGATACCTGCTCTCCATATTGGAAACAGAATGCTCCAAGACAGAAGCCCAAAGGCAGGTTGAATAAACGTGTTGGTGTCTGATTCATTTGGACCCCTGGCTCATTGGTCATTTGTAAATCACAAGCCTTTCATCGTGTTGCCATGGAATTAGCTTCAATTGGTCATGTGGAAAAGTTGTGGTCGGAAAAAACAGAGAGCCAAACCCAGGCCTGCAGCCAGAGAGGCTCTGATGATGTTAACACAAAACCTGCTCAGTCCCATAATTTATACCCGAGGTCTCCAATAAAAACGTTTTCATGATGCAGAACTGTGTAGAATTAGTATCATAGTATTATGGTGTCGCGTGAAAGACTCATATCTCATATATCTCACATTATATTCTTGTTCAAAAACTCAAAGCTACATTTATATTGTAATCCTGCTTTTAAACTGAAACACAGCTTCACCGGTTCTGCCCTAGATTATTCCAGTGGTTCAGTACCAGCTGTGTGTATCTAGCATCAAGCTCTGTCACAGGACACCTTGGGCACCTCAAACTACAGGCTGTCCTTTGTTCCAGAGAGGTTACTTGTAGAAAACGAGAGAGAGAGAACTATACCCATCAGATGACAGAAGTCATGAATCCAGCCTGTGTCTTTAAGTGTAGCCATCGTATCACCATGACCTAACATGGTGGGATTTTACCTGCAGACAGTGGTGCTCCATGACTTTTCACAGACCCCTGACCCCGACTGGATTTGTGGCCACATAAAAGCCTTGCGGTGGTCTGACATGTTGTGTTGTAATCTATCGAAAGTTTCATCTCGCCAGTGGCCTCGTTTGAGCTTCCGCGCAACACAAAGTGATGATTCACTGTGACCTGTCCTGCCTTGGTCTGCTGGCTCAGAGTGGAGGAAAGCCATTAGACAGATTAATACTGACTATTCATACAGTATTGGAGCTGTTCTATTCTTATCACGCACACACACACACACACACGGTCAATAAGTTCAAAACAACCAAACCACATCAAGCCGAACACTGGTAACCAGATGGTAGGACACCAAATAGGAAAAAAAGAAGGAAAGAAGAGATAAAAACGTTCTTTTCCTAGTGAATATGACACATGTACCCCCACCAAGAGCGTCCGTACCCCACGTCAACCAAGGAGCTCGTTCACAGCAAGGATCCCTTTCGGTGTCGGCTAAGATGAACATCTCCCACGCAACTTCTCCGCTGGCAGCGCAGCGACAGACCCGAGGTGTCATGACATCATCATTAACCAACCAGGTCACCGCGTGGCCAGACAGGGAACTGCGTCCGCAGCTGCCCAAGGGGGGTGAAGGATGCTGAGTCAGTTGAGCGTGTAGTCGTGTTCGTGTTGTTCCTATCAAGAGGTGTGGGGACATCAGAGTGACAACAAAGACCCTGCCAGACAGTGCTGGCTCCTCGCATTCTAACCAAGCGCTTCAGCCACTTTCTCCCTTTGGTCTCCGAAGCACATTCGGAAAAGATGTGCTGGAGCAGTTGTTCATTTAGTGTTGAATGCTTTTTTTTGCGCCCGGACCTTCTGTTGTGGGAATGTAGGGTGCTGAACAGTTGCGGTACACAGTACACGTAGAGTATGTGAGGACACAGGAAACTTGGGGGAGAATACGTGTCGAGTTGCTTCGATGATTCTCCTACTTCTATTTACAGTACAGGCCCCTCCCACAGTGTGTCTGTGCCTAAGATCCACAGGAGGGGGGGGGGGGGTCAAGGCTGTGGGGAGGGGGGGGTTCCATCTTTGTCCTCTCCCCTTCCGGGTGATGTCACAGCCCAGCTGCCGCTCTTACCACACACACCCTCCCTGGAATTTCTGTCAGTCTGTGTGTGCGTGTGTGTGTGTGAGTGTGTGTGTGTGTGTGTGTGTGAGTGTGCGTGTGTGAGAGAGAGTGGGTTAGTGAACTCTTTGATCTACTGAGTAGGGGGTGTCTGTCAGAGCCCACTTGTATGTCTCGCCAATACAGTACACACACCCAGATTCGTCACATCTTTGCTCAGACATGACATAATGATTCATACTTTCGAAAATGACACACTGGACAAACACTATTCTACATTTGAAGGCAAAAGAATAACAGTTTCATGTATTTCTGTGAGTCTCAGTGTTTCTCATTGTAGTCCAGTCTGCGTTATGACTATCCAGTTAACTGTGTGAAGAGTAAATTCACTCCGCAGGGCTGCAGAACGTTGAGGCAACACCCCCAGCAGATCATGTCCATGACCGGACCTGTCAACAGAGTGCTGGGAGACAGAGAGAGGCATGACACAGGCGATTCTCTCAGCTACACACTTCCTGTTTTCATCCGATACCTCTATTGCATAAACTCTTCCGAACTCATCGGTGAAGCTTTAGAGCTTTGATTACGTTATATTGCGAGACAGTTCTTTAAGACGCATCTTTGTCTACGCACACTCAAACACTCTCACTGCTGTTTTATAATCAAAGAGCTCTTTATGGGTGCATTAGTAGGGGGGTTGGGGGTTGAGCTGATGGGATGAGTGGAGTACTGAGGGAGGGGGTTACTACAGGACCCAGACAATAGAGACACATGGCAGGGTAGAGACTGCCTGTGTGGTGTGTGTGTGTGTGTGTGTCAGGGGTGTGGACAGACTGTAGGGTGGGAGAGGGAGAAGGGGGGGCTGGGGGCTTGGCCGGGTGGACAGCTGTTACTCACCCCTAAGCCCCTCCTCTCTGTTATTAAAAACAATGTTCAAGCCAGTCTAGTCAATAATTGCCTATTTTATAGAACTAGATTAGCACTCTCACTCACACACAGCATCCCAATATTCAGTCTCTTGTAAGGTTCTGCCAAAGAACGTCTATACTAGTATTGATCTGTATTTTAAGGTAAAAAAAATGTGCCTTATGTAACAACTTCAGTGGTTCTCAGGGGAATCTCTGTTTTAAGCAGATTTTATTGCTTCAAATTCTAAATCAGTCTTGACATTGTTGTCGAGGCACTCGACTTTCAATTAATAAACGGGATGTTTGGAAGTTTATAGTTGATGCAGAGGCATCATTTCTTAGTACGGCTATTCCAGCCATGTCCACGCGCCCACGCCCATCTCATCTCTGGAGGGAATACAGTAGAAATGTCGCTTGCACCAACCTCCTCCTCTCATTGGCTACCTTGGGCCGCACCTGCTGGTCTGATCAGTCCATCGGTGTATTAACTCTTGCGGTGATGCTCAGACAAAAGAATACTTGGGCCTGAAAAGAGCAAGGATCATGCTAATATACTTAAATATGAAGACGCAATGACAGCCCACACTGCATTGCAATCAAATATTTCCCGGATACATTCTTTTCCTTATAAGTTTATTAGGTTCAGTCGTTAAGTAGTGCTCCACAAACATTCAACAGTGTACCCCACTGTACTGTGGTCTCCAGCAGGATACCCGAGTCCTGCTGAACCAGATAGTGAGCGTCCTCTTGTGGAAGGACTTGTACACTGCATTCGATGAGATTTGAGGGAGGAGTCCGAAGGATAAGCGGCTTGACTGAGCGTAGACGCTCCGACTCAATGCGAAGCACTTTACCATTGCGCTGCACAGAAAGAGGCGACCATTCCCTAATTTCCCACCCAGACAGTAGACACCGCAGCATCCAGAGGGGGATATTTAGAATCTTTGTTCAAAGGTGGAATCACTCATCGACCAATTATGTCTTATCAAGGCAAAAAGAATATTCCAAAGATCACAGTAAGTAAAACATTATATCTGCCTGACTAGCTGTTGCAACTTGCTTGGTTTAGTAAATCAGTGCTTATGTGTTTTTTCTTCTTCTGTTAAGCCTCTATTCGCCACCATACGATTCTCGTACACATTTAGACGTATGCATTTCTTATCAATTTTGCATTTGTCTCCATTGTCAGAGTTTGGGCATTGCCGGTGCAAGATGAAATATACTATTGCAGTGTGAGATTGCATGATTGGCTGCCATAGTGACAGCCGGGGAGACAGAACAAGGCGTTTTCTTAAAGGTATCTTGCATCCTCTTTGTTGAGGTTAGATGGTTTGCCGTGCGCACTAGTACATGTGCCAACACCGGCTCATGTACCTGGATGGTTTTATTTTCAGGCCGATGCTTTTTCTTGTCAATTGTAATATTTTCACAAAATCACAGTCGAAAGTACTAGGACAGCGCTTTTTGATGAACACCGTAGAAATATATTTCAGAGTGAAGAGTATGATGACTAATACAAGCAATGAATAGGTATAAATGAGGGTATCGTATGAATTAAACTAACCTAAAAATATCAAAACACATTTCAATGTTCAAATACATGTTTTCAATGGGAGATTACAACAAGATATATTAACCCAACTATGTGTGTGTGTAGACGGACGCAGTACAGAGAGAGAAAAAATCTCCCACGCCCATTTATGATCACTGGCTATAACCCGCATGTTAAATGGGGCATTCGGTCTAGATTCTGCAGCACCAACGCAGTGAAATAGAGCCAGGCTGTCTGTGCCTCAAGGGTTCGAGGTTGAGTCCAGGGCAGCGTAGCACAGATACATGGTGCCGCATAACGAGAGCATGCTGGAAATGGCTGCGACTTCATTGTTGCAGCTAAGGGCTCAGGGTGTTGTTCTGTTTCAGGGGAGAGACGCCCTTTGTCTCGTCTGATATTGGGGAGGGGGGGGGGGGGGGGCTTGATACGGAATGGCCTGTAGGGGGTCCTGTGATTAGCACGGCATCGGTGTCGTGAATAAAGAACGACGAGAGGCTGTTTGAGTCTGTCTATTGCATTTATACTTTGACTTTTAAGGATGTACGACCTGCATGCAATTGCACCTGCTGCTTCTACAGAAGACTGTTCGCCCAACCTTTGGAAACACTGATGCTCTCCCTCTCTCTTATGACCTACATTGTGCTTTACCAGTTGGATCATCGGAACCCCAATTGACAAGCTATATGCCACAGGATTTGACAAGAGCATTTTAATTATTGTCAATCATCATAACCTTCCAGCCTGCCATAATATAGTTCAGCGGCCGCTATTTTACCTCACGACATGCAGAAATCACTCATAATGGGCTTCCTACTATACTTGGACCTCCAGTCTATCCTCTCTAGGCTTTTCTGCACTATAATTCCAGCTGTTTTCTCCTGTCTGAAGGCAGCAGAGGCCTAGTCAGATTTCTAGGTGTGGTTGACTTTTTCCATCTCCTCACAGAAGCCTAGTGTTGCACACCGTACATGTCATCAATAATCCCCTCCAGCTGGAAGCTGCATATGTGGGCAAGCCCGACAGGAGCTATCCGGGGAAAGAGGCCTTAAAACCCCTGTTTTTTTCGGCACCACAAAACATGCCCTGTCTTCCCCATGTCGGCTGCAAAGTGGGCCTGACTGCAAGCTAAACACCCCGCTGTGGCCACCCTGCTATTGCCACCCCCCTCACCATGGCGACCGACGTAGGGCCGCGGAATAATACTACCCTGGTTACAGGCATTTTCCTGCTTCCTACATGGAGGCATTCCCCCTCCTCCTACTCTGGGAAGGAGGGAGGGTTGGGGGGGGGGGGGAGGGCAAGCAGGCCCCAATCACAAACAGATTGGAGTGTTAGCTACCATGGAAACCGTGCCTTAATCACAAAATCAAGACGCTTGCTACAGGCCCCCTCTGAAATTTGGCAGCCAGGCGATTCATTTGAGAGTGATAAGTCCTATTGTTTTGACTTTTCCATAAAGGAAAAGAAATGCCATGCACTTTTGAGCGAAGAGTAAATATTTTTGGTCACTAGGCAACAGTTATGGCTGAGACCGAGGCAATGACTGGCTCTCTGAGGCAGGATGACTTCCCTCTTCCGTGGCTGTCCGCTCTGCTCCGGTCAGCTCACACACAAGGCTCTCACTGCTAATGGACTCTCCTGTCCTGTCCTCTTGGCCCTGCATGTTTGGCTGTGGTATGTTCCCTGTGAGCAACACATGTTAGCTGTTCCCAGTCCAGCACTGCAGAAAGGGCTCCCAGAACTAGCTTGTTGCCCGCTCGTGTCCTAGATGTGTCTTCTTTGTCACTTTATAGTACACCAGCTAGGTGGAAAAAACCTGCGCAGCATTTTACTGTGACAAACATTCATCCTGTGGTCTATTTCTAGATTAATTGTGATGGCCGCAGGCTTACATAATGGTGAGAGAGGCCAGTTTCCTGCAGGAAGCTTCTTTCTCAGATGTCCCAGTATTCTGGAAGCTTGCAGCCAACACTATAGGGATAACTATCTCATGACAAAGTGCTGCTCTGAGAACTTTCCCGCTAATACCTGGCTTCCTGTTTCAGATAAACCTTTGGGAAAACTGATTTAGAGCATCTGTACTGTACACAATCGTTCTGAGAATGTGGAACACTGGAAGAAAGATTATTGGGTGAATGGATGTTATCCATTTCTGACCTTTTCATGAATAAATGTGGTTTAGATGTACTTTTGTGTGGGTTACAATGAGAAATACTGTCTGCAGTTCATTAAGATTTTATTCAATATAAATTTGGGGCGACGTACTGTCCGGCCTTAGTGACCTCATTGTATTTTATCATTAGGAAAATCTCAAAATCCTCATCCCTTGCAGAGCGCTGCTTTATGTAAAGATTAAACTATTTAACAAATCCTGTGTTCTGTTTCAAGTCAACATCTCCCCTCGCCCCTCCCTCCCTCCCTCCCCATATCCCTCCCTATCATGTTATTCGTATCGCATTCCTACAGTAGCGTATACTAAGATATGGAATTCCTGGAATGAACCATTATATCAGTTTCACAACTGTACTTATATTACTCTTTCGTAACTGGAGTCCAGCGATGGATGTCTTTCAACAGTGACCTCTCAAAGTGAGTTATCAATATGGTAATAACATAGCTATTCTCCTATATTGAATCATACTTCATGGATCTATCCATGACACCGTGTCTATCTCAGATGACTGGGGGCGGGGCCACTCATCGTTTGACTGACAGGAGAGGTAATGTGCTCACCATCTGCATTCACCAAAGTCATGTGATCAGGATGGATAGCTTTGGGGTTGACTAAAGTGGATGAAGTGCACCTAACCGTGAACATACATTAAATGTCTGTGTTGTGTTCACGTTTTTTTGTGAAATGTAAGAACGGGCGAATGCAGGCTTGCATTCTGAAGAATAGGATTCTTGATTTATTGATATGTGTCGATTTAGGTGTGGACGGTAGGTACATCAATGTCCAGACATTGTCCCCCGTCAATAGCTGTGATTGATCTGAAGGAACACCGCTGCTCCTACTGATGAACTGAACGGTCCAGTGAGCTCCAATCTCTATCTTCACAGCACAGTGCTGTGAAGCGCAGCACAGTTCTGTATAACTATACATCACAATGTATAGTTGTGTTTCTACTAATGTGAGCCACACATTGCCAGCTCTATCTGTCTTCCTTGAAGTGCACAGTCACACTTTTCCAAGTCGAATGCTTTACCACAGACAATGCCAGACTGGTTTAACGGAATGCTTGGTGTTAAACAAGAATTAATACAGTAGATCATTTTCCTCAAGACATATCAGAGTTATAGGTCATAACAAAGGGAGTGGAATGTATTGCAAAAACCACAGAGGACTTTGGCTTTCATTCTCCTCATGCTTTCAGTGGGCGAGGGACGTACTCCACATTTATAAATCAGAGCTTTGGTTTTGCTTACTTAGCCCAAGGGAATGACTGGAAGCAAGGATAATTCAACTTTGGCCATATCGTTGTTTTGTTAGCCTATCCCACTGAGTTATCATAATATCCCTGCATGGTATCATATCCTATCACATGATGCTACATTGGCACAAATTGTCTCCAAACACGTATGAAAATGAATCAAATCATGGCCATAAGCAGCTGCCTTCTGTTATTTTCGAGTGGAGAGAGCAATTTATTCAGCTGTATTAGCCCTTAGAAGAACAAAAATGATTGGAGCCTAGTCAGTAAAATTGGACAAACGTGTGAGGTCAGCCAGCTGAGTGTTGGAGAGTGATAGTTAGAGGTTTTACCACAGACTCCAATAAAAAGCCACACCGTATGATTACTCTCCAATTGGGACTTGACTTATGAAGTATATCTGAGAAGTAATAAAATGATGTGCATGTAGCGCGCTGGTGGCGAAGGGACAATGGAGGCCGGAATTTGAAACTGCTGAGTAACACGATGAGGAAGGGGTGGGATGGAAGCTATCGATCGTGGCCGTGATTGCGCCCTCGCGCTGTGGAGGACACTGATGGATGTTGGCAGAGGTTATGGCCCACTGCAGAGGCTGGTACATGTGGACTCCCCCCTTTCCTGCAGCACTCGGGTCCTGCGTGAGGCTCAGAGTATCAGCCCTGCACCAGGGACACAACTGGGGAATAAGGCTGTCCTGGTTATGTCCTGGCTGTGGGTGTTTGATAGCTTCACACGCAGCACACATGCATTAGTCACTGTATTGAAACCAAATGGGACCGGACGGAACACTGGTATTCGTAATGCAGTTCATTTCGAATCGAGCAAAAAAAAAAACGAAATGTCGTCGTCAAAAATTTCCGTCTCTGCTCATCCTCCCATTTCTGGGCTGTTCACAAGTTCCAGGACGCCAGTGCTGCTGCCTGGAGGACGGTTAGCGTCGACAGTAGCCTAAGTACAGTTCCCCGGGCGCCAAACTCTGAGCTAGCACACTAGTCTGGGGCGAGGCCCCCACAGAACGCTGACTCAGCTCCGAGCCGCAGCATCAGAATGCGCACGCTCGCGCACGTGGACGCGCGTGCTGTGCGCGCTGCAGATGCCCGTGCGCGACTCGGGCCGGGCGCGCCATGCATGCAGTGCAGCATGGCTTCATTATCTAGCGGGAGGGTGGGGCTGCTGTCTGACTAACGGGGCCCGGGCTCCACGCAGCCCGGGCCGTAAATCAGGGCGCACATGTGCTGACGGGAAAATATGGAACGGCCCCTAACCCTTACTGCCTCGTGAACCGAACCTAGGCGTTTTACGCAGTGTAAAACGATAATGGTTTCCATGCACACTGTGGGCTCCTAACACGCTTCACAAACCGTCTGTTATCACCCATCCGTTCCCTGGATGTCGTCCGGGTTCTGGATATGACTGTGTCACTGTCCATCAGAGTTCAGACTTCCCTGCATGTTTCTGACTGGATGTCAGTCAGCTTTGTCATCAATGTTACATGCAGGGAGGACCCTGGTGGTTCGAGAGGAAAAGGCTGAGAAACCTCTGGGAATGGGCGTTGTCCAGCCGAGGCTTGCTGTTGCCCCAGTAAGGCTCTGTCTCCCTCCTCTCCCCCTCCCCCCCCCCCCTCTCTCCCCCTCTGTCCCAGAGCCAAGAAGCAGCCAGTCCTGAGGTCTCAGTCATTCTCTGTCACACTGTGTTATGTTGCCTGCGAGGCGTGTCACAACCAGACATGCCAGCCTCTCTCTCTCTCTCTCTCTCTCTGAAGACTCTCTCTCTCTCTCTCTCTCTCTCTCTCTCTCTGAGGGCTCTCTCACATTGAACGCGTCACCATGGAGACGGCGTGCCAGTGTATGTCTCTGGTGCAACGCCCTGATCAGACTGGTCACATGGCCATCGTGAGATCAGGCAGGCCAACATAGAATTCCCCCCAGTCAATGCTGAGCTGCTGTTTCATTCCAGCGACAGACACCCCAAATCTATTCCTAACCAAGTGGCTCTATTGAAATGGGTTCATCCCAAATCATGCCTTTCAAAGTCGATTCTGGTGTGTTCCCGCTGTTCCCAGATCAGGGCTTGGAGACAGACTACCTCAGTAGCACGTAACAAGGTTATCAAGAGCAGTGGCTTTATGCTATCTGACTGCAGTAGGTCACCCTCCCCTTTCTCACCCCTCCTACAGGGTAAAATGGGTTAGTGTGTGTGGGCCAGTGAGTCTTCCTCTTGTCAGCCTCGACATGTTTGGATGGGAGAGTCCGTCACGGCAAACAAACGGCTCTGGTTTCACTTCACAGCTGTCGACGAGGGCGTTGCGCAAGAACGGCGTCCTGAACAAAAAAAAGAGAGAGAGGGTGTGAATAAACTCGAAAGAGCCCCCAGCTTCCAAGACCAGCTCAGCTCCCGGTAGAATACTGATCACGAGGTTGCTGTGGACCTGCTAACGTTCTCCATCTCTCTCTCTCTCTTTCCCTCTTGTTCTCTCCCCCCTCCGTTGCTTCTTTTCTTTCCCTCTCTAGAGCGACAGGCTGCTGGTCAAAGGCGGGCGGATCGTCAACGATGACCAGTCCTTTTTTGCCGACATCTACATGGAGGATGGCCTCATTAAGTAAGCACCTCTCTTTTCCTCTCTTCTCTCCTCTCCTCTCTGTTCCTCTCCTCTCTGTTCCTCTCTCCTCCTCTCCTCTCTTTTCCTCTCCTCTCATTATCACAACCACCACATCCCCACGAGCAGACAGAACTGCCTGGTGTTGGGCGGAGATAGCACTGGGTTATGGGGTTGCTCCACCAACCCCCCTGCTCGGTGCCCGATGGCCTATTCCCAGTGCCAGGGCCTATCGGTGTGCCAGGCCAGAGGCCTGGGCCTGTTTAAAGCTCTGCATTCTCCCCTCCCACGACTCAGAGGAGCTCTCTCTGTAGCCATGGGCTTTTCTTCTTCCCTGTGCTCGTTCCCTCAGCCCATTAGGCCTTTTGTCCCCCCGTCTTCTCCTGTGATAGGAGGAGCAGTGGTGGGGAGGGCGCAGTCCGCATACCAATGAAGCAGGCTGGCGTCGGGCTGCTGTCTCTGGGCTGCTCCCCGCTCTCTCCCTCACCCCCGCTGCCAGCTTACAGGCTCGGGCTGAGTGCGAACCGATCTTTATCCTTTACGCAACAACCCGTATTGCAGGGATCACCGCAGATATACATGCCTGCAGTTTGACTGACGCTGGCACTGTTGCACGCCGGGGGGAAAAGGACCCGGAACGTTGATGCCGTTCCTGGCATTTTGCGGGTCGTTTCTCTGCGGTCTGTGCCAAAAGGGCCCCCGAGTCACTGACTTGTGTCTTCTCCTGTGTGACCCCCTCAGGCAGATCGGAGACAACCTGATCGTCCCTGGAGGGGTGAAGATCGTCGAGGCCAACGGGAAGATGGTGATCCCTGGAGGGATAGACATCCACACCCACTTCCAGATGCCCTACCGTGGGACCACCACTGTGGACGACTTCTACCAGGGCTCCAAGGCTGCCCTGGCCGGGGGCACCACCATGATCGGTGAGGAAGACGAGCGACAGGGGAAGGAGGAGGTGGAGAAGGAGAAGAAAGAGGAGGAGGAGGTGGAGAAGGAGGAGAAAGAGGAGAAAGAGGAGGAGGAGCGGAAGGAGGGGGAGGAGCAGGAGGACTGGGAGGAGGAACAGCAGGAAGAGGAGGAGGAGGAGGGATTGGGCTCAGCCTCTGATTAGAGGCACTGGTAGGGGGGTGTTGGAGTCTTGGGGTATCACAGTGGGACACCCCAGGGGGCCCTGCGGGGGGGGCAGAGCGGCTGTCACATGATATTAAAAGACTGGCATCGATTGCATCCATATTAATTAATACATACAGTACTACTGTCTAATTGAACAATGTGTCTGAATTTACCTGGATTCACTGTAGACCAGAGGAGGTTATCTGGATAAGAGCGTCTGCTAAATGACTAAATGTAAATCTGATAGCAGGCCGGAGAGATTCTAATCCCTGCACTAGGTAGAGAGAGGGGGAGGGAGGATAGTAGACAAAACACAGCCTAGATTGTGTGAGAGAGTGAACTCGTGACAGCTTCATTCAGAAAACAGGAGGGGAATAGTGAGAGAGATGAGGAGAAAATAGAAAGAGGAGGATAGAGAGAGGAGGGAGAGAGAAAGATAGAGAGGGGGGACTGGCTACAGTGAAGCCTCCCTTAATGGGGTAGAGTGGGCAGTGGTCCAGGGGACCACACAAAGGGTCGGAGGGGTGGGGGGTGGTGGAGGGGCGCAGACAGAGGCATACATAGTGAAACACAAGTCCCGTGGAAATAGACATGCAGTGTGACTCACTCACACACACACGCACGCACGCACACACACACACACACACACACACACACACACACACACACACACACACACACACACACACACACACACACACACACACACACACACACACACACACACACACACACACTCACTGGCTGCCCAGAGCCAGCAGCTGGTACATAGCAAAGTCTCATTCTGATCAACTGGTACTTAAAGGAATGGTGTGGGCCTTGTTCAGAAACGAAAAAACCCTCCTTCACCACAATCACGCACTGTATCCAGGCTTGGATAGACCAAACTACAACACACAAAGAGAGGTTCAGTGAATCAGCGTCGTAAACAACAGAGCTGTGCTAGCCTGCTGATTCATCCTGGGTCCAATTAACACAGGCAGAGCCGCTGAGGAGATGGGAGGGTCTTTAATGGGATGAAGAGCTAGCCAGTCAGGTGGCAGGACAGCAGGCGGCCATTGCTACTGAAGCACAGCAGGGACTACAGGGACCCACCAGGTCCAAATATCCCTTTATCTCTCACTGGTCAGAGCTCATTAATGTGCTACGTGCTAGCGACGAGAGGCTAATGGTGACCTGGAATCACCCTCAGACACAAACTGGTTGTGGCGTCTGACAGCACTGGTGGCAGTGCAGGCTGACAGGCCGACAGGAAGTTATATAAGGCACGACAACATGGAGACAGAGGACGAGGAGCACCGGAAGATATTGTCCTTTAATAACACGGCTCTCACCCTCCCTCCCTCTCACCCTCCCTCCCCCTCCCTTCCTCCCTCCCCCCATCCCTCTCTTCCTTTCCTTCCATCCTCTCCTCCGGGTCCCCCTGCTCCCCCTTTCTCTCTAACCTCTATACCTCCCTCTCTCCACTCCCTTCTCCCTCCCCTCTTGCCCCCCCCCCCCCCCCCCCCCTCCACAGTGGACCATGTGATCCCGGAGCCGGGCTGTAGCCTGATGGAGGCGTTTGACCAGTGGAGGCAGTGGGCCGACGAAAAGGTCTGCTGTGACTACTCCCTCCACGTGGACATCACCCACTGGAGCGACAGCGTCAAGCAGGAGGTGGACACCCTGCTCAAGGAGAAAGGTACCTCCACCAACCTCCCCTCCCCCCCATCTCCATCCCACCCCCCTTTTGAGGTCCCTCCAGTCCCATGGTATGGTGGACATGCTGTGCATTCTATACCTAATCCTCTTTGGTGGAGGGGTGGTGGTGGTGGGGGGCGACCTAAGCAATGGCAGCAGCCCCGGGGTAGCAATCAGCAGTGGCCTCCTGCATGATGGGTCTGGTCCACATAGCTGCGTGTACTGTGGTCTCTCTGGAACCAGCCCAAACACCGCTGTCCAGAAGAGCCCAGTCTTGTTGATGTTAAGAATCCTGTAGGCATGATTTTTCAGATTCTCATCGTAAAAAACGGAATTCCCTTGACTCTCTTTCTCTCTCCCCTTCTGCCTCTCTCTCTCTCTCTCTCTCTCTCTCTCTCTCTCTCTCTCTCTCCTCTCTCTCTCCTCTCTCTCTCTCTCTCTCTCTCTCTCTGTTTCTCTCCTTCTGTACGTATCTCCTCAGGTGTGAACTCCTTCCAGGTCTACATGGCTTACAAGGACTTCTACCAGATGAGCAACAGTGAGGTAGGGCACGCTCTCTCCTCATGATGGCCCCAGTCTCTCCTCAGTCACCAGCATGGTGGCCCACCAAACAAGGCCGAAACAGTCATGTATCCAGTTCAGGCAAAGCTGGTTTATTTACAGTAACATGCCACTAAATTTGGACCTTTTTTGGTGGTCACCAAGTAATTATGGTTTGTCATAGATGACATCATGGTAATTGTGGGCTTCGGGAGTTGATGGGTAAGATGAGGAAGGCTCCGGCTTAGATGACCATGTTTAAGATGTTTTTTGGAGGAGAGCAAGTTTTTCGAAAGACAACTTTTAACCCTGTGTGTGTGTGTACACAGCTGTATGAGATCTTCACCTTCCTGGGGGAGATGGGCGGTATCGTCCAGGTCCACGCAGAGAACGGAGAGATCATTGCTGAGGTAAAACCGGGCCTCCACCTCTCCGTAACCACCTCTTCATCTCTGCAGCCCTCCCTCCAAATGTATTTCTCCCTCCCTCCCTCCCTCCCTCCCTCCCTCTGCCTCTGCCTCCTTCCTCCATCCAGTCACGCATCCTTCAGACCCCTCCAGAATAAACACAGCTCAGAGATAGTGGACCAGGCCAAAGGAGAGACTGGAGAGCGGGGTTTAGAGGAGGACATACTGTACAGGCGAGGATTGAAGTGAACATAAGTCTCCACTTGGAAGGACTTAGAGTCCTTTGCGGATCTTAATTCTCATTTCCTCAGTGTTGTGTGTTTGTCTATCTGGTCAAACTGCTTTCTCGTCTGCTAAGCTAAATTAGCTTAGCAGTTTATCTCGTTTGTCAAGGGGAGTCCCCAGCTTTAGCCTGAAGATGTCCGTACCAGCAGACTGTGTCGTGACCCAGGGTTAGCTCAAAGCTTCTCAGAGACCCCGTGGATCAAGAGGTTTTAGCTAGTTTAGTCGGCGATCCTCGGTTCCCCTCTGCTACATCTGCATGGAGACAGCTAAGCACAGTTATCTAATGGGGCGGTATCATATTGATTCAGGGGTCAACACAATCAATCCAGTTGCCTCTCTGCTGGTCTCTCTCACTCTGTGCGTGCGGGTGTGTTGGTGTGTGTCTGTATGTGTGTGCATACGTCCGATCGTCCGTCCGCGTGTGTGTACGTGTGTGTGTGCCAGCGACTGGGGTGAAGCAGGGTAAGCTCATCTTGTGCGTGTGTGTGTGTCCCTCACAGGAGCAGGCTCGCATGCTGCAGATGGGCATCACTGGACCAGAGGGCCATGTTCTCAGCAGGCCAGAGGAGGTGAGGACAGCACTCTATGAACTGGGGGGGGGGAGGGGTGTGTGTGTGTGTGTGTCTGCGTATTTGTGTGTGGAGATTGCATCTGCGTGGTTGGTGTGTCCACATTTCTGAGTGTGGGTATTTGGGATTCATGGGACCTATTAACCAAAATGTGGGATTTAGAAATGATTCAGGCCGATTCGGTTTCAAACATCCTCCTTAAACTAAAGTATGAGTAACTTTCCCACGGTCGGTTGATTCCACTTGCAGACTAGCCTATTTAAACCACTCTCTGCGTCCATATCAGGTTGACTGGACATGTAGATCCAGCAGTAACCTGTCACCATGGGGACCACATCATGTCTGGCACCATTAGAGGAGAGAAAAGAACAGAAAAGTACAGGATAAGAGGAGAGAAACGGATGGAAGGGAAGAGAGGTGGAAAGGAAAGGAGAGGCTGAAACACCCAACCAGGAGCGTGTGCGAGACCAGCAACCAGAGGAGATCAAAACCAATAGCAGAGCGACACTAATTGATTTCCTTGTCTGTCTGTCTGTCTGTCTGTCTGTCTGTCTGTCTGTGTGTCTGTCTGTGTGTGTGTCTGTCTGTGTGTGTGCTCCCAGCTCGAGGCCGAAGCCGTGTTTCGTGCCATCACCATCGCCAGCCAGACCAACTGTCCCCTGTACGTAACCAGGGTGATGAGCAAAAGTGCTGCTGACATCATCTCCCAGGCCAGGAAAAAAGGTACAGCCTCTGCCATTGGTCGCTTCCCTGACAAGGTGACACCAGAACACGACTCCGCACTCCTGGAACACGAGGCTGTTCCTATAAACAGTATCTTCTATATGGAATCGACTTAAGGGAAGGGGGTTGGATTAATGGACTGTGACGCTGGCCCTTGGTGTTCTCTAATGTACACATGTGAACATCTTAGTGATACCTTTAGCATGGCTCTTTGTCCTGGATGTCCTTATATGCTGATTCGTGTCTGGGTTCAGACCGGTAGGTTCAGGACAAATAGCCCGAGGTCGACGTAGCGGATAAATGAAGCTTCACTTCTGGAGGAATCTCTAGGTTTATCACCGGGAGCCGAGGCTCTGATGTCCGTGATGGGATCTGCCATTCCTCAGCCTGCCTGAGAGGAGCAGGGAGAGGGGAGGGATGATGGAACTTAACATATACAGATTTGGAAAATTTGAGGGAAAAGAGAGGAGAGGAAGACAACGAGGAGTGTGTGTTTGGACGGCCTCGTGGAGGAGGCATGTGAGGTTTCTTCCATCCTTGAGGGCATGTCCCCGGGGCCGCTCCCAGCTCTCTCTCTCGCTGTCTCTCTCTTTCTCTCTCTCTCTCTCTCTTTCTCTCTCTCTCTCTCTCTCTCTCTCTCTCTCTCTCTCTCTCTCTCTCTCTCTCTCTCTTTCTCTCTCTCTCTCTCTCTCTCTCTCTCTCTCTCTCTCTCTCTCTCTCTCTCTCTCTCTCTCTCGCTCTCTCTCTCTCTCTCTCTCTCTCTCTCTCTCTCTCTCTCTCTCTCTGTGTGTGTGGATTCTCCAGCATGTGTGTGTGTGTGCGTTCTCCTGACTTGTCGAGCTGGCCTCAGGAGCTCTTGCTTTCATTACTAGTTGGCCCAGTTCCACTCATTTCCCATTGGCTGTATCTTAGCCAATAGAGACAGTGTTTGCTAGTGTCCTCCAGGATCCTTCATGCACAACAGGAAGCGTGCTAGCTAAGACCTTAAGACTAGTGGCACAGCAGTATAGTTTATATGGATGAACAGACCGCGCATTAAACTCCTAAACACTGTGTACTTGGAGACCTGGTAACAAGTGCCCTAGGCAGATTTGATAAATGCATGTACTTATTATCGGATAGGGTTTGGAACAGTTTATTGATTTATTAGGGATTCTGGCCATCGATTGGTTGTAACGCAATCCTCTTACCCAGGTAACGTTGTGTTCGGGGAGCCAATCACAGCCAGCCTTGGGACTGACGGGACACACTATTGGAGCAAGAACTGGGCCAAGGCCGCCTCCTTTGTGACGTCCCCTCCTCTGAGCCCGGACCCGACCACCCCAGACTACCTGAACACTCTGCTGGCCAGGTAGAGCGCCCCCTGTTGACTGTTCCTGTGCTGTACAGACCTTGTTACCCTAATAAACATAGCATGAACCTAGAGGCACGTCAAGCCGAGGGAGTTTGGATGGATTTAAGAAGAACAAGAATGATCACACCTCTCTCTCCTAACGCTCCCTCTCTCTTTTTTTCTCTCCTCTTCTCTCTTTTCGGTCTTCTCTTCTCTATCTCCTTCCTTTCTCTCTGTCTTTTTCTCCCTCCCTCCCTCCCTCCCTCCCAGTGGTGACCTGAACGTGACAGGCAGTGCCCACTGCACCTTCAGCGTGGCCCAGAAGGCTATTGGCAAGGATGACTTCACCCAGATCCCAGAGGGGGTGAATGGCGTGGAGGAGCGCATGTCCCTCATCTGGGACAAGGCTGTGGTGAGGAACACACACACACACACAGCCGATCAGCCAGGCTTCTTTAGTAGAACGTGCTGTGTAGAAGGCTACGCTGATGCACAGCCTTCTAGCCGAAACAGCCTGGTCAGTGTCCACCAGTGTACGCTAACAACTTCGCACTTCTCTGTTTTCACGTTCTTTTTCTGTCCCCCCCCCCCCCCCCCTTTTTTTTCTCTCTCGACCTTTTGACGCCGCACTCTCACCCCCGTGCTCTCCTGCGCTCTCTCTCCCTCCCTCCCTCGATCCTCTCTCCCTCCCCCACCTCCGCGTCTGCTCTCTCACCTTGGCGACCAGCACAGCACGCGCACTTTCTCTTTTTTCCCGTCTCTTTCCTGTTCCTGCTTTTCCTCAGTTGTGCTCAAAGGCTGGGGGTTGTGGTCCTGGTAAGCTCCGGCGTGCGTAAAGGGAGCGTAGCTTCGCCACTTCTGTCACACCAGACACACTGTCACACTTCACGTGACAACGCACGTTCGTGTTTCGCTGTTTGTGTGCGCGCGCGCGAGGGGGAACTTCCCCCTCACGCGTACCTCCACCCAATGCTACTAGCCACCGGATACAGATTCCCCTGCCCCTCTAACCCACCTCTCTCTCTCCCAGACCTCCGGCAAGATGGACGAGAACATGTTTGTGGCTGTGACCAGCACCAACGCCGCCAAGATCCTCAACCTGTACCCCCGGAAGGGCCGGATAGCCGTGGGCTCCGACAGTGACCTGGTCATCTGGGACACCGATGCCGTCAGGACCATCACGGCCAAGACGCACAACTCGGTAAGGTCAGGGGTCAACGTGTCAGAGGAGGCAATGCTTTGAGAGTGGAGAGAGTGTACGTGGAAGCAGATGCCGTTCCCGTAGTGTGCCTCTGAGAGAATCTGGAGTGTAGTTGGAGCTCTGACTCAGGTCAGTTGAAATGTTCTCCCTCGTCTCTAAGTAAGGCCCAGGGCTCCCTAGCTGTGCTGATTACCGGGTTGTCCCAGACTTGGTCTGGTCGGCTGGTTCGGGTCACTCAACTCTGGTTCCACTGCAGGGCAAACAATGCTACGTCTCAGAGAGAGAGACAGAGAGAGACAGAGAGAGACAGAGAGGGAGAGAGAGACAGAGAGGGAGAGAGAGACAGAGAGGGAGAGAGAGACAGAGAGAGAGAGAGACAGAGAGAGACAGAGAGAGACGGAGAGAGACGGAGAGAGACGGAGAGAGAGACAGAGAGAGACAGAGAGAGACAGAGAGGGAGAAAGAGACAAAGAGAGACAGAGAGAGAGAGGGAGACGAAGACAGAGACAGAAAGAGAGAGACAGAGAGACAGAGAGAGAGAGACAGAGAGAGAGACAGAGTGAGAGTGATAACCAAGCTGGCCCTCTTCCAGCGATCGTTCTTCCCTATGGAATTGAGCTCCCTGTGGATGCTCTCTGCTGACACAGGACATGCTACAGCTCTGGAGCGGGTCGCAACAGCACCCTACCACACCACACAGAGTGGATCCGGAACATAGAAAGACACGACTCGAGGATGTTTAATGCTCTGTCAACCGTCCCTCTTCACCGTTCCATAAACAGGAAGTGTCGACGGGTCCATCAGGAGATCACGGTTTAACCAACCAGTTGACTTTCCTGCTTGCGTTCACAGAAAGGCAGGGAGGGAGAGAGAGAGAGAAGAAAAGGAGGTGAAAAAACGGGAGAGAGAGACAGATGCGTATAGGTACAGCATGTATACAGTATGCAGCATATACTGTATCAAAAGCCGGAGAATTAGTGAGGAAGAAATGCGTTTTCAAGGGGTTTTCCATATGTGGAAAACATCCAGCGAGAACTTTGGTTCGTACAGAATGATGTCACCCTCTCATTTCCTGCCTGTAGCCCCTCCGGACAACATAACAGCCCAGAACATGCTCTCTTCCACCTTAATGGCAGGCAGCTTCAGTATGATATATTGCTCACAGCAGTATTTTGTTTTATAGTTCTCTTTCTAAAGATGCCCTCCCTCAACTCTGAACAGCACTGGCAACTGTTACCTGGCAGGCATAATCCGGATGGGCTTGTTTATGTTTTATTTGTACGGCACCGCATAGAAAGATAGGCAGACGTTCACTTACTCTCACACCAACACACGCACACATAAACACACACACGCATAACACACACACACGCAAACACGCAGGGCTGGGGCCATGACATCATACTTGGCAGAAAGGTGGTCTCATGTCCGTTCCTGGCCTGAGAGTGGAGCTCCAGCAGAGCAGTGTGCAGGGGGAGGCCTGGACTGGAAGAGAGGGTCAGCGGATTACAAACAACCCAAAGAAAAAGAAGAATGTCGGACAGAAGAAGAGAGTTTGTGACATTCGAATAGGAGAGACTGGGAACGAGTTCAGAGAGATGGTGAGAATTAGAGAGATTAAACCAAATTGGCCCAAGATGGAGAGAGAGGGAGGGCGAGAGATACGGCTGGAGTCACCAGGCCCAGCTGTGCAATGGCAGCTGTTTGTCAGTATGTGCCAAACTGACATGTATGAGGAGTTGATTGAGGAGCAGGAGGAGGAGGAGGAGGAGGAGGAAGAGGGTCATTCCTCTCTCCTCTCACACATGGTGCTCATTAACAGAGAGCAATGGCCTCATCTCCAGAGAGACTGCCTTCCCTCCCTTCCTCTCCTTTCTGCCTCTCCTCCTGCAGCCCTGCCCCTAACCCTGCCTCACCTCTCTCCACCCCACCCCAGCCCAGCCCTGCCATCCAGCCAGCCATTACTCTAAATCTGGACCTTTCGATCCATCACTTCCCTCAGCTCCTTACTCAATAGTCCCTAATGTCTGTCTCTCTGTAACCTACACATCGCCCCTCCCTAACTGCTGATTAAAGAGCTATAGATTAAATCAGATTTACTTAAAAAGGGATTTGCAGGGGCCTTTATCTGAATTAGCTGTCTTCAGGCTCTAATGCACAATAAACACAGGGAGCGCTTCTTGTGTATCAACTTATTCGCTCGAATCCACTTTGATGGTGCCGGGGCAAGTGTTTGCTTGGGTTGGGGGGTAGAAGAGAGGGACAGAGAGAGAGGGAGGGAGGGAGGGCGAGAGAGAGAGAAATACATTTGCAAGTCCCAGCAGCTGCTTATCATTTATGCTACTGCAAACTTCAAGGTCCGTCTCAACAGATGGAACCGAACTGTTATTTAGAGTAAGGTCACCTTGCCAGGGAATGAAAATCGGCATGTCTGCAGAGAACAGAGCGAGGACTCATCTCCTGCCCTGCGTACGTGTGCACGGAGGAATGCGGCGTTTTCCCCTCCAATCGGACGGCTCATATAATTGACCCTGCGTGTGTTTGCCTGCGTCTGTGTGTGTATTGTATGTTCATGTGTGTGTGTGTGTGCCGCTTGTGTGTGTTTCAGGCTGCTGAGTACAACGTGTTTGAGGGAATGGAGCTGCGCGGGCGCCCCCCTGGTGGTCATCTGCCAGGGGAAGATCGTCCTGGAGGACGGGACCCTCCACGCCACCTCCGGGGTGGGCCGCTTC
>NC_085036.1:7467667-7505362 GCF_963692335.1 Osmerus eperlanus
AGTATAGAGGAGGTGGGAAGGGAGGGGAGGGGAGGAGGGAAGGAAGGAAGGACGTATGAGGAAAGGCAGGAGACAAGGGAGGAGAGGAGGGAAAGGAGGATAGGAGAGTAACAAAAAAGTGTGTGGGCGGAGAGAATCAGTCCTCTCCCTTTTTGTCCCAGCCTCTGTCTCTCTTTCTCTCGTTTCCGCGGCGGGGCGTGCATGCGATAACCCGCCACCGGTGACCTTGAACGACGTCATCCAGGACAATCATAACTTGCGTCGACTGTCCGCAGAGCGCCTCGCGGCTGAGCGGAGCAGCATGGAGGGGAGCTGACCCAAGCATATCTCTCAGGGAGATCTCCCTTCGCCCGCGGGCCCTTCCAGCGCTGCCAAAAGCATTAACTTCCCCCTCCGTTTGTATTGGATTTATTGTCCCACACGGCAAGCTGGTTCCATTCCTTCTCCTCAGACCCGCTGTGGGACATTTCTGCTTATTACCCTCAAAATAGTAATTAATAGATTGCTATTGATTCAGTCATAGACATGCTGTAGACTACACTGCCAACACTGTCTGGAATAATGGAGTGTTTTCCCGGGAGGAGATTTGGGAGTGAGGGAAAAGAGAGAGACAAAGATAGAGAATTTGAAAGAGAGAGGCACAGAGAGAGAGAGAGAGAGAGAGAGAGAGAGAGAGAGAGAGAGAGAGAGAGAGAGAACGAGAGAGAGAGAGAGAGAGAGAGAGAGAGAAAGAGAAACATGGTCAGAGACACACACATAGCGGTAGAGAGAAAGAGAGAGCGATAGCAACAGAGAGACGAAGAGAGACACAGCTGAAGGAGAGAGAGAAGGAGAGACAAAGAGAGAGAGAGAGACAGAGAGAGAGAAGGACATAGAGATCCTCAAAGTCAGATTAAGCGGAGTCGAACCCATCTCATCATCTAATTGTTAACGATCTCAAAGAGACATCGAATCAGGGCGGCCATGTTTCTTCTGGGGGCGGGGGGGGGGGGGGCAGAGACAAACATACAATGTAAGTGCCTATGGGGCATTGGTAATTACATCGCTGATGAATGAGAGCGAGGTCTAATTTGAGAATGGGGAGAGATCAGAGCCAATACGAGGCTGGGCCCGTGACCGGGCAGTGGGGACGGACCGCCCAGTCAGCATGGCTGCTCTTCGTCCTCCTCAGTCACTCCCCTCCCCCCTCACTTCCTGTCTCTCGGAGTCGCCGCGCGGCTGGCCTGCGAGGCGCTTCCCCTCTCAGGTCTGGGCGTGAGCTCCACGTCCTTTTAGCAGCTCCGCAGGGGCGAGAAGAGCGGGGGGGAGAATGCCCTTGATGGATTTCGACCCCATTTTCAGAGGCGTACCATCCCTGGTTTAACAGCCAGACGCCCGTCTCTAGAACACACAGCACACTGAAGCAATGGGCATGCTAAAACATTCATTAATAGAGCAAGTATCGAAGTAAACGACTGAGAGATCCTTGGTTTCTGGCGAAGAGACTTTCCTTATGACTTGAACCACAGTACAGTATGTGATGTGTGTATACGTATACAATGCTTGCCATGGACACCGACTGAAAGGGAGTTTGTTTGTTTCTTTTGTTTTGTCCTCTATTCTTGTCAAACTTGGCAACCGCTGCATGAAACTGGAGAGTGCTGTACATTCAGACAGAATGTACTGGATCCCAAGGTAACGTCTTTTCTTGAAAAACTTCTCATACAGGAATTTGCTTTTGAGTGAACATTCAATAATGCCCACCCACACACACAACGCTCGCACACTCTCTCTCTCTGCACGCACGCACGCATACGCGCGCCACGCACTCTGTCTGCACGTACACACACACGCACGCCTCGCACGCACACTCTCTTCACACACCACACACACACGCACCGCGCTCCCATTCTCAGGCACAAACGTCACACGCTACGTTCCCACACTCTCCTACACAAACGCGCACGCTTAAACGGCGGGGAGCAACGGTTACCAGAAGTTGACGAGGAAAGGGTGCTCCAGGTTCTTCATGATCTGGAGCTCCTTGAAGACGTTCCTCACCTCGTTCCTCTCCACACACTTGAGCTTGTTCATGTACTTCATGGCGTACATCTTCTTGGTGTCCTTCTTCTGCACGATGCACACCTGTGGAGAACAAGCAGCCGTCCCAGTATCGGAAGACATCTTTATGCGTTTTAGGTAGACGTGATTTAGTGTCGTGTTTCCATCCGGCAGGGCGTCGGATGGAATGGATTTTTAACTGTACTATAAAGTCCACACGGGACCGGATTACGGTCGTCAAATGAGAGTGAATCTACTGACAGTTTCCATCACCGAAGCCATGATTAGATCTTATAAACGGAACGTCTGTGGAACACTCCGCTTTAATTTGAGGTTTCTTATCAGGAGCTGCGCCCAAGCACAGAGCTGTGTGCAAGACTAGGGTGTTCAATAACGTTATCACTACGTAGGCTTTAGAGTCCGGGCAGTAAAACTTACCTTTCCAAAGCTTCCTTTCCCTATAGCACGTAGAATCTGGAAGTGGTCAAAGTTGACTGTAGGGGAAAAGCACATGTATAATTAAATTGTCGTGAAAATATTGACAAAAATGTCATCAGGATATGAGTCTTTCTTTCTGAATGGGGGATTGTTTATATCAAGAAGAGCAGAGAAAACGATGAGGAGAAAAACTAACATTCAGCTGCATTTTGACCAAGAGTGATGGAGGGTGTTTATTTGAAGACAGGAGAAGGATCGAAACTGGAAGAGTCAGCCTAGCTGGGTAAGCCCTTCTGCTTAGCTCATTTCAGTTGTGCCACGATCACGTTTTTTGGCAGCACAGTCCACTGACTAAAGACATTTGCGAGCAGCACGCTACCTAGGTCATTTATAGAATATTCCGGAGGATGACAATAAGCTTTGACAAAAGGACATTTCAAAGACGTTGCATGTTTTTCTTCGGCGAAAGACATTCAGCTGACTTTCAGCAGTTTCTCTCTCTCTCTCTCTCTCTCTCTCTCTCTCTCTCTCTCTCTCTCTCTCTCTCTCTCTCTCTCTCTCTCTCTCTCTCTCTCTCTCTCTCACTTTCTTTTTCTCGCTTTTAGAATTCACTCAAGGTCTGACCCAGGGTTCACCCTCTTATCTGACTAATACCAAAACAAGTACAGTCGAATTAGAGCCCGTTGCTGCCTCTGCTAGCCATGGCAACAGGGACAGAAGGTTATCCTTCTCTTCTCTTCACCGTATCCCATGGTGCCGCCCACTGTATGGTCCCCCACCATCACACACACACACACTCATAACCACACCAGGTTGAGGTGGCCCAGCCGAGCTGTGACACCTCACCTGCCCCTCCCTGATTGGATGAATGGGATGTGACAGTTAATGACATGCTCCGTTAGTCACGAATCAGCGAGGCTTCCTCGACTCGGTATCTGTGCTGGAGTGTTTACCTGACCTACTCGGAGGAGTACCATATGAGGACCTGTCTCTTGGTAAACAAGATTATTTCCCAGGGTGACTGAGAGATCCGGTTCTGATGGGTTTCTACAGAGGGGACAGCTGCGGTCTGGGATGAGAGAGCAGGGATGAGAGAGCAGGGATGAGAGAGCAGGGATGAGAGAGCAGGGATGAGAGGGCAGGGATGAGAGAGCAGGGATGAGAGGGCAGGTATGAGAGAGCAGGGATGAGAGGGCAGGGATGAGAGGGCAGGTATGAGAGGGCAGGGATGAGAGGGCAGGGATGAGAGGGCAGGTATGAGAGAGCAGGGATGAGAGGGCAGGGATGAGAGAGCAGGGATGAGAGAGCAGGGATGAGAGGGCAGGTAAGAGAGAGCAGGGATGAGAGAGCAGGGATGAGAGAGCAGGGATGAGAGAGCAGGGATGAGAGGGCAGGGATGAGAGGGCAGGTAAGAGAGGGCAGGTAAGAGAGGGCAGGGATGAGAGAGCAGGGATGAGATGGCAGGGATGAGAGGGCAGGTATGAGAGGGCAGGTATGAGAGAGCAGGGATGAGAGGGCAGGTATGAGAGGGCAGGTATGAGAGAGCAGGGATGAGAGGGCAGGGATGAGAGAGCAGGGATGAGAGAGCAGGGATGAGAGGGCAGGTAAGAGAGAGCAGGGATGAGAGAGCAGGGATGAGAGAGCAGGGATGAGAGGGCAGGGATGAGAGGGCAGGTAAGAGAGGGCAGGGATGAGAGGGCAGGGATGAGAGAGCAGGGAGGAGAGAGCAGGGATGAGAGGGCAGGTAAGAGAGAGCAGGGATGAGAGAGCAGGGATGAGAGAGCAGGGATGAGAGGGCAGGGATGAGAGGGCAGGTAAGAGAGGGCAGGGATGAGAGAGCAGGGATGAGAGAGCAGGGATGAGAGGGCAGGTAAGAGAGGGCAGGGATGAGAGGGCAGGGATGAGAGGTCAGGGATGAGAGAGCAGGGATGAGAGAGCAGGGATGAGAGGGCAGGGATGAGAGGGCAGGTAAGAGAGGGCAGGGATGAGAGGGCAGGGATGAGAGGTCAGGGATGAGAGAGCAGGGATGAGAGGGCAGGGATGAGAGGGCAGGTAAGAGAGGGCAGGTAAGAGAGGGCAGGGATGAGAGGGCAGGGATGAGAGGGCAGGGATGAGAGGGCAGGTAAGAGAGAGCAGGGATGAGAGGGCAGGGATGAGAGGGCAGGGATGAGAGGGGAAGAGCTGAGTCGTGTGTTTAGGCGTGGAGAGGGGGGCGGTGGGCAGGAGAGACCCTGGAGGAACGGTGAGGGGTAGAATGAACCAGGCTGCACAGACGGGGCAGAGCTGGACTCCAGTCTATCTAGAGGGAGCGCCACCTGAGCAGGTTTTTATAAGGGAAATGATCTACTTGCTAATATATCTGAACAATTTGCGCAACCTTTAAGCATTTCTTAGTGCTGTCCAACACCACCACTCTAATGGTTGCAGCACTCTTTCTACCCTGTCTCCTCCCCCCCCTCTCCTGTTATGGTCATAGACAGGAAGCTCTTGCTGGGAGAGCCCCAGTTGCCAGTCATGCGGTTGCTGTGGCGACAGAGTGAAACAGAAGCCATTGGGTCCCTGTGCAGGCGAAGCGTGAATAAGGCATGATCAGCTGCGAGGGAGCACAGCACACGCAACACGCATGATCCCCAACGGACATGTCCAAAGTCATGCCCAAACACTGCCGGTGACACACATGCCTTTGCGGATGTGATCTCTCTCTCTCTGTCTCTGTACACAGTATGTTTATAAACATATGAAGGCTAGCACCATCCCTTATATCGTATGTATATATTGGATGCGGTTTGATGCTATTCTTCATGCAACAACAAGGATTCCAGAGACAGAAGAACCAGAAACTAAACTGTGTCGTTCAGCCATTCATGCTCTGTAACTGATGGCCGCTTTAAAAGGTACCCTGAGCTGGTAAATAATGATGTCGTTTGTTATTTCTTACTTCACTCCTGTCATCGCTGTGTGGGTGCCTGTCGGTTGTAAACAGCCACACTCTATCCCCAATCCTGCCCCTAATGATCTACTAAAGCACTCGGAGCTATTGACGTGCTAAATCAACGTTTCTAGGACTATCCCTCTTCTCTCTCTCTCTCTCTCTCTCTCTCTCTCTCTCTCTCTCTCTCTCTCTCTCTCTCTCTCTCTCTCTCTCTCTCTCTCTCTCTCTCTCTCTCTCTCTCTCTCTCTCTCTCTCTCTCTCTCTCTCTCTCTCTCTCTCTCTCTCTCTCTCTCTCTCTATCTCTCTCCTGGAGTCCTATTCCCAGGGGTCTCAGCAGCAAATATAGGGCACCAGCAACAAATAATAGCATTGCTGCAATGTCAATGCCACAACAATGTCAAGGAGCACTCCAGTTGTACTGACCTGACAACTGTCCATGTCACAATCTGGGACTTCAAATCTCAGAAGCAATGACCCTGCTCAGTGTGACTTTGGTGGACTGCTCTACTCTCACAGGTGTGACCATAATACAAGTATGTCACTATTGTACACTGTGCAGTCTTGTGTTTAAATCACTGTGTTGCCTACATTTCCGTTTGTTAATTCTTTGGGAATACTGTTGCGAATAAATGATCCGTGTACGATAATAGGTAAGCTCATTTCATATTCATTTCATATCGCAATATTTTCAGTCTCATGACTCGAACATAAATATTTGAATGAAGAATTCTTAAGTCCAGACAGGATGCCCCTCCTGGAAAATGAAAGCAGCCCCTTACGAGGAGAGAACACTCGCGACGTAAAATAAACCACCACAAATCGAATGGCTTTAATTAAAAGTGGCGCTGAAAGAGCCCTTGAAATGTTGGGGGTACCACCTTATCTTGAAATTATCCTGGAGCTTTTGCCCAAAGTGAATACATTTCAAAAGGACTCCTTCCACAAATCCACTTCATCTTGTCTAACTGTTGAGCCTGGGGCTGTATAGCTGCAGTAAGCCCACGAGCAACTAAATGACTGGACACCTTGAAAACAGCTATCAGCATAATTCTCCATCTGTCTCTGAATCCTGTACGTGTATTTTTCTTGTTTGGGTTTTTAGCGTAGAGCACACAGGCCTATAATGAGCTTGTTTCATTTCCGAAGCCTCACACAGACACACTATCCCACATGAAATCCCAGCGAGGGTTAGATTGTCATCGGAGCCCTTCGTTATGCTCACCCTCTGCGGTGTCGTCGCCGACGGGAGCCTTGCTGGACTGTCCGAGCCCCATGTCGATCTGTTCCCCTTGGGTCCTCCGGTCCACTTAACTCAGCACGGAATAGCTCTCCCACAGAGAGGTGGACATACCCTGGATCACTCTATCCCAGCACACTGGTGAGTTTGGCTCTGAAGGGGCCACTCTGCAGAGCGTCTTGTTTGTGTGTGTCCGCGTGTGCGTGCGTGCGCGAGGGGAGGGGGAGAGGGGAGGGGGTTCCAATAGCGTAGCACAGTCTCCGACCCCCTCCTCTCAATAGGATTCTAACCTATAAGGAAGAAGGAAAAACATGATCACATAATCAGAGGTGTGTATGTGTGTGTGTGTGTGTGTGTGTGTGGGGGGGGTTCTAAAATCATACTACTGTTCAATTTCAAGCACTATTGAATCAAGATGTAGAACTCCAGTGAATGTGTTTTTTAATTCCTTAATTTAGTAAAGTGATATTTGATTTGAACAAAGTTGAATATTCTACAACTTTTTAGCTGATGGGGTCATTTCACGCCATGCTGCAGCCAGCAAAGTGATGAATTACTGTACAAGATTAGCTTTTCTTAAAAAATAAATAAAAACGACTGGAATTGGAGAACATTACTGCGGCTCTTTTCCTTACTTTGATTTATAGTTGGGCTATATGGCATAAAATAAATGAAATCCTTCAAACTGCCCACTCCCACGGTTAGCAAGCATAGAGCGCCAAACTTCAGCTCCCAAATTCTGTAGGCAACCTTGAAGAAGTCTTTGTCATACCCATCCCTCAGCGCAAATCAAAGCAATCCTAAATCAACATGCACTCTACGATATTGACTGGGTCGGCATTACTAAGCATCTCTTGAAATCTCGTGAACTGTCGGTGTTGACGAGGCATTGTTTGAAGGCAGACTATTCGGTATGCGCAGCACATAATAGTGCCGTATTATGTCCCATCGGAACAGACATAAGGCTATGTTATGCCACACCTTAGCCTAAATGTAATACGTAACAAGAAACGGGTTAAAACAATTGACTTGAATTCAGTTACTATTTATAATGTGGTATCGTTTGTGTTGTGTAGTGTGGAACATATTAACGAATGCATAAACAAGCCGAACCAATGCAGTAAACAATATATTAGTTAAGGTATCTTTGATAAGGTCTTCATTGGCATAAGGCTATGTCCAAACAATAGTCGTAGGCGGTCATCGTGGTCCAACAACTACAGGACATTCTAGTCCAACTACGCGGATGCTGCTGAAGTCCACAGACACCGCATTGCCGACTGCCACTTGAGTCCGGCTATACCACAGCATACAAAGCACGTACTGAATAGAAATAAGGCAGTTGGACAACCTGGCACAAGACTGAAAACCTACCGATCAATGCCGCCGGTGATTTTGTAAATAAATGCCATATCCAGTTTTGATGAAAGACGGGACAGCTCACGCATCTCTTCACTGTTGTTAGGACGACGCATCCGGACACCTGCCGCCTCAGAGAACTGTGGGGAAGAGTTGAAAACGACGACGTAGAGATGAGCCACTTGATCAAAAAGTGCGATGCGAGTCGTCGTTGTTTCTCTCTCTCTGAGCGTTTAATATGTTTCACAATCAAGGGAATAAACGGCAAATGGGTAAAGTAGCCCACTTGGTTGCACGAGAGAGCTAGGCAGGCAGCAGAACGAGTGACCTCCAGACTGTACGCACACACCGGTATCCCGACTGAATATGCCTCTGCTATGCAGCTTCTCTCGAGGATGTCCCGTGCCTTCTGTCAATGTTTATAGCCTAATATCTAGAAGATTAGCAAGTTCACCAATTCACCGACATAACGTTTCACTCATCTCGTCAAATCGTATCTGATTATTCTAATCATCACCACCAGGCAAACTGCTACAGGCAAACTGGATATTAACAACGCATTTGAAAAGAAACTGAAGATTGTTTACTCCAAAGGCAGCAGTTTTTCTGAAACTGAGGCAGGGAGCTGTTTACTTTGTCATTGTATGGCTATGCATAAAAGGGCTAACTTTATATCACAGATAAAAAACGTTCAATTTGATGTCTTTTATACTTGGACTTGAGCTGGCATTAACTAATTAAACGGCGTATCATGGCAGCAGCCACCTCCTAATTGACTCGGCCAAGGTCATTGAAAGGGCTTGCTTGGTGAGGGATTTGCTTACTGTGCACCCTCTTTATTTCGACAGGATTATCATGCCAAAATGAGTTTACTCTCAACCATCCATCTTTATGTGACTGGAGCTGCTAACCTCCATATACACTCAGGGCAACCATCATCGCTCACAACCAGGCCAAACCTCCATTAAACCCTTGGCACATCAGAAAGTACTCTTTCAGATGGGGTGAGTAATGCCCAGCCTGAACATGTGCTTGTTCTCAGTATGCAAGTATATTAGACTAAGTAGCCTAGGCCACTGGATGTTTTCAAATGTCTTTTCGTATTTGAGTTTACCAATCATTTCTCAGTTTGTCAAATGAAGAGAGGAGTGTTCAAGCTCCCAGTAGTCTACAACTCAAACACGGCGAGGAGTTATCCTCTGAATTATACATTCACATGAAAAGCTACGGAGGCTTTGCAGGGGTATGCTAGTGACTGCAGCGCCATCTAGTGTAGGAACGTTGATACGGCATTACACCACATCGTCCCACACAGCTTCTGAATGGCGATGACTGAGGGCTTTCCGTGCAGAAACTTGCTGGAGCTCATGTTCAATTATGAGCTGACGGTTCTCTATAGAATCCCCATTTGTTGGAAATAGATATGCTGTGCCCGTCGTCCATCTACTCGTGATCTGATCTGTATGCATCATATGGGTTGGATTCCGTGTCACAGAGTACGGTTTATCTTAGTGATAGTCTATGATTTCACAGATGAGGAAAAGCATAATCAAGGCCCACACAGTAACAGATATATGATATAGTTTTCTTCCGTGTAGACATTATGCATCAAGTAGTCAGGTGGTGAGAGAATCGGGTTAGTAATCAGAAGGTTGCCAGTTTGATTCCCGGCCGTGCAAAATGACGTTGTGTCCTTGGGCAAGGCACTTCACCCTACTTGCCTCGGGGGAATGTCCCTGTACTTATTGTAAGTCGCTCTGGATAAGAGCGTCTGCTAAATGACTAAATGTAAGTATAGTTTACTGTGTTTTACTGTGCCCCTTATATCCAGCTGAACAAGTCTGTTGGCCAAATCACACAAAGACGTTTGGCCCAAACATTTATAGCTTCACATTTGTTGTTCCTGGTTACAGAATAGTGTTTATCAGTCTCTCCCATTTATCAAGTCCTTGATGCAACACTTTATCTTGTTGTTCTGCGAAAGCAGACATGTTACTCTGCAGAAAGGGGAGAAGACACTGATAGTGATCAACTGGCTTCGACAAGTAATGGTTCCAATCAGCCCCATTGTTCTCAACAAAAACATACACACACACCCACGCACACAAACACACAAATACCTGTCTCGTTGAGCAATGTTTTGGAGTAAACATAAGAATTGGGCATGTTTGAATTTGTACATTACGGTTCATATATAAGAGCTTGTGAGAGCATAGCTTCTCATCTTAAGCCATGGCTTTCTCAGTGCACATTCTGCTAGCCATGACCCTGGCTCCCCTGGTCCTGGGCTACCCCAATCCCCCTACATGCTACACCAAGGTGCTTCAGATGGCACGGGAAATCACCCAGCGAGCTGCCGAGATCAAGAATGCTCCGGAAACTGTAAGTCCCTTCTCCCAGTACTGGTGACTAAGGGGCTGTTAAGAGATTGAGCGCGGAGCCCTTTTTGTTGTGCTGGGTGACGAATGACTCGATTGGGAGATACCAAACGTGTATGATGTGTCTCGTCCCGTAGAGTCGATGTATGTCGCACATGCCTGACCTCTACATAGACGTCCATGTGAGTATGACTACAACACTGTCCAGCCGTCCTTTTCGGTGGCGTCCCCGACTCGACTCGTCCATGCTGTACTTCCAAACAAATGTTTGGGCGACAAAAGATTCAAAAGTTGCATTGGAGATGCCCTACATGTCAGTGCTTGGTCTGCTAACCCACCTGGGACACGAGGTCTGGTGTGCTCTGTGTGTCGACAGAACGGCTGCGTGATGTCCAAGATGAGGAGCTACATTTCCATGGTGGAGGGCTTGCGTGAGAGGCGCTGTGCTTACACCAGGGAAGTGAGGTGGCTGGGGGTGACCACGCGCCAGCTGTACATGATCATGTCCCAGAGGTGTCACGGGGTAAGATGCTATCGTGATCGAGGCGCAACTCCCCCGCCGATGACGCCCCTCGGTTCCTGCTAGCCCTTGCTTTTCTGTTGGGGAGATTGTGAAAAGTCAAGTATAGCTACAGTATAACGTGAATAAGTGATGGCTTCTGATGTAACAGTGTCAGTGTGTGTGTGTGTGTGCATGCTTGTGTGTGTGTGTGTGGGTGAAGGCATGGACTATCTATAGCATTACAAATCCCTTTCATGTGTTTTTCCGTCCTGTCTGTGTGCCTGCATTTCTACCTCCATGAACACCCCTGTAGACTTTAAAGGAGCCTTCGTTGCATAGTCCCTGAAGTGAACGACTCGTTTCAGTCCTTCGCTACAACCCTTTCATGCTCGTGCTTTCATAGAACACTGTTCCTCAGCTCATGATTGCTGTTTTAATGTTTTACCCGAACGCCACCGATTCTGCTTAATGTTATGTGAAGGGCTTTATCGCACTCTCATTTTATTGGACTCACACGCCTCATATCTCTGTCTACAGGATCTGGTCTTCACCATGGAGAACTGTGCAGCTTTGGAATGAAGACAAGCTGGAGCCTGAAATGGCAATGTCACTGTCTGATGAGTGAGAGAGAGAGCGAATGAGAGAGAGAGAATGAGAGAGAAAGAGAGACAGAGAGAGAGAGAGAATGAGAGAGAAAGAGAGAGAGAGAGAAGGAGAGAGAAAGAGAGAGAGAGAATGAGAGAGAAAGAGAGAGCGAATGGGGGTGGGAGAGAAAGATATTACTGTGTAATTTGTATAACTGAGCATCAAATATCTATGCAAATCACAATGCAGTGTTGTATTACATTATCCCTTGAGCATGACTCTCTAAATATAATCTACACACTTTCAATTAATAGTTTGCTGTTGGTGAGGTCGTTTTATTCCTCCTATGGTTTCCAATTATTAATAAACCAGCATGTTCTCCAATTGCAGACTTTCAAGGGAAATAGCTTGGTTTTGTCAACATTTGAGCATACTGTATTCATGCCCACTAGGTGGTGCAAGAGAGTCAGTACAGGGAAATAAACACATTAAACCCTAATTGATTTGACACTTTTAAGAATAATGGCCCACTTTCAAGTTATACTAGTAGGACATAATAGTCTTGAGTGTGGGGGTGGATAAGCCCTTTCTGACCAGCTGACCTCCTCGCTAGGGTTAGGAGAGGTTTTGTACACTCTCAATAATGTAACTTCCAACTCACAATTTCACACCAGTCTTTCTACCTCTCCAGCTGTTTCCGATAGTTTACCTGACCGTCAACAGGCACATGCGAAGTGTCAGGTCAACTCGGAAAAAAAGACACCCATTTAACAGGGAGAGTTATGAGTTCAACTATGTCGTGTCGGTAAAGATGAGCAATCTGCATACAGGAAACGACATTTATCATGGCAGCAGGAGAGGGTGGGGCTTTTTACACTGACTAGCAACAAGTTGTCTTCACTCGTGATTACTATATCGGTCGGAGGCAGCAGGTGGTCAACGTTCCTCGAAGGACAAACCATGTGAATGGGAATATGAAGCTGTTTTATTATACAACTGGATTGTTTTATGAAAGCGCGTGGACTGAGATGGACGGTGTGGAATAACTAGTTTTGTGCGTTTTAAAATTGTATTTGTCATATTTGAAAGGCGTGACAAATGTTCGGTGCACATTAAAACAGAAATTGTGCCTCGAGTCTGCGCTCGTAACGCGCATCCGGAGTTTTGTTTTTGCCTACCTTAACTTTTATTTTACTTCTCGCTTAATTATGGCTTTTGCAAAATTCAGCAAAATTCTTCGGTTGTCTACCTTTGACATTAAAAAGAAAGTAAAGCAATACGAACACGTCCACCGTGATATAAATCCCAACGACATATGGGAAATAATCGGGGAGTTGGGCGATGGAGCGTTTGGAAAGGTTTACAAGGTAAGCTTTTTGATAGATAGGCGCTGCAATCCACACAGTCAGACTAGCCGTGACATCAAAGTGGTTATAACCTGTCTATTTAATTTGTCACCATAATGATGAGAACCAATCCCTCTCTTGGTTAATTATATTAATGTAATTTCTTCTATGACCAGTTCACATGTTGTGCACGACTGAGTGGCCATCCATCTAATTGGGAGCTATAGATATTATGGCTCAAAAAGGTTAAGTGTCATTGGCGCTGGCTTCTTTAATCAGGAAAGAGGAGCACGCAAACAAGTGTCATTGGTTTCATGTCATCACTTGGAGGGATGGTCACCATAGCTTGAATTCCGTCAGCATTACTGCTGAAGTACGGAGATCTAGGTGTGTCTTCTTTATACTAAAAACCTCACTCGACAGAATACGAGTAGTTTGACTTTCATTTAAGCATGTAACATTGTATGGTGTTCATTTGCAAAGGGCGTTATTCTGCCCGAGTTGGTGCGCACACTATTCTTCCAGAGTACCCCATCATTAGCGCTGTTGGCTCCGTCCAAGTATGCTGGTGCTCGGTTAAGAGGCGCTGTTTAACCTGGACCACTCCCAGTCCATGCTCTGCGACGTCGCAGCGAGAGTGTTTGCGGGTGCCCAGGGCAGCACAGTGGGAGCCATTGACTTCAGGAGGTCCGCTGGAAGAAATGAGGCCTGACGAGGAGCTACGGGCTACAGCGAACAGTCTGCTACCTTGTGAACACGCAGGCATGTGAGCCAGGCATCATGTGGCATTGCACTGACGAAACTGGGAGGGAAAAATAACAGGGAGCCTCCCTTAGCAGAAATAAATGATGCATTCAGTAGAAGATATAGAGGCCTGCTCGACCTGCGGCAGTCCCGTTTTTTAAAGTGCATTTCTTATTGGACCAATATAACTGCTGTAAGAGATGCATTTTGAAGTTTCCAACTTCAAAAAGAGTGTCTGTGCACCACCCCCTTTCCGGGAGGTGTTATCCGCCCCCGGTGTGCTCAAGTCTGGCTACTCTATCTCTGCTAGGAGGGTGGAGGAGTGCTGTTCCACACCTGCAGCTGTCAGGGTTAGCCTGGAGGGAGGAAGTCGTGGGCAGGAGTCAGGGGAGCACTTCTTGTCTGGCTCTGAAGTCACAAAATGATCAGCTTGTCTGTTGGAGAGCTCTCAAGGCTGAGATTAAAGTCCAGTCATTAAGAAATGTACAAGAAAGAGACTTTACTTGGCCTAGATGGCTGAGATATGAACATGTTAACCGGTAGTCCTTGCCGATGTACACAGGCGCCTCAGGGGTCATAGGTCAAATGTCGAGGAAGCCTCTAACTGACACTCATAACTAGGGGTCAGTGACCCCAGCAGGGAGGACACCTCGCCTCAGTGCTTCTGGGGAACTCGCAGGTCTCGATCTAGTCAAGATGTGTACTGCTGTGATCCTCCAAACAGCTGTCGGAGGAATTATCAACTTGCGTCTTCATTTGTATGGTAAGGTCATCAGCGGTCACATGCTGATGTTTCCAGCCATGTCTAAAAAGGGTTGTTCTAGGTACACTTTGTTTTGGTAGAGATGTGAACTTGGAGTGTATGGTTCCTGTCCTCAGTTCGAAGCAACTTCCCTTCACTCTGGAAGTAGCCCTAGAAATGTTCCGAGTGAACACTCCAACACAAATGAAGACAATCCCAGTTTGAGAGCGCGCTCGAGAAAGTGTAAACACGTTAACCCTGTCTCTGTGGCTTGGGCAGTGGCTGGAGGAACGGAATTGAACAAAGGCCATGCCGGCGGCATTCTCGGGTTTATATGTGTCATTGGGTATCGTTCTCAGGTTAATGGGCCTCCAGTGTCACGAGCCTGTCAGGACACTGCATGAGTCACGCAGACAACGGTACTTAAAAGATGGGCAGGTAACAATACCCAGAGGTGCGTTCAAGAGGTCAACTGAGATGTTGAGTGGCTCTAAGCCTCCAGTTGAGGAACTCTTGTTTGTTGTCTAGTTTGGACAACCTCGTCCCTCCAGTAAGAAACAGTTTTGCTCTGCTCCACGAGTGAATGCTGAACTTGTAAGCAGCTGTTCAGGCTGTTGAACGCCCCCCCAGATGTCAGAATGTCAGCCAGTGGTTAATGCTGTCCTGGGACCAGTATCCAGATGCCACTATGTCTGTTTGAACCACCAAGGGAACCCTACCTCGACAGTTGGTCTTGAACATACCCGTGTGCGTCGTAACACACGCACCTGGGGATCGCAGCCTCCGACTAGAAGAGGCTCTGGGGGCTCAGCCCAGACGAACGTGCATGAATCTCCCTCACACGTACGACCCCGAACCGGTGGAATGTCTCACTTCCTCCAGGGCCGTGCGCCACAGGATGTTTTTTCTTTTTTTTCCCCTTTTCGTTTGTTGCTCCTTTGCGAGTGGCCTGCTGCTCGGCTGGGAGGCAGGTGGTGAAAGGTAGCGTTTACTTATTAACGGGCCACGTGTCGCTGAGCACGCTGCCCTGCTGCCAAGGGAGTTGCTCTGTCCCCAAAGTCCTAACGTTACCCTGGAAGTCCCCATAGAGTCAGGCCCTAGTTTATCCCTGCCATAGTGATAGCCCTGTTGCATAGAAGGCCCTGGAGGTCTTATCTCAGCACAATTTATTTTCCTCTCAGACCATGGAAGGGGACTGTAAAAAAAAAAAAGAAAAAGAAGAAGAAGATCACTGGGTTAGCCTGCTCAGCTCTGTGTGTACTGTATGAACGGAGTCCTTATGTCGCAGGCGAGGGCCATTACGCCACATGGCCACAGTCACATGATGTCACCAGCTATTGCCGGTTCACCAGCATGCTTGACGTACATGATCCTTCGTGATGAGGAGCCAGCTCTCTGCCCGGGGTCTCCAGGGGTGTAATCTCAGGGCCCAGATGCAGCCGCTTGGCCTGATAAGAGCTCTCCTTGCTGGGTGGCGACGGGGGGTTGGGAGCCCCCCGAAGCCCTCCCCCCATGCACTTTCCTGACAAACACGCGCGCACGCTGCAGAAAGTGTGTTTCCCTCAATGCTTTTTTACAACGTGTTGGGAAGCCTTCCGCGTGGTGAAGGACAGAACTTGTGCTTTGGATGGTTCAAAGTTTAAACTTCCCCGTTCTTGACAGTTGTTGTACAACTCTTGTGGTTGCGTGAACGAGGGTTATGTAACGTTACGACCCTCCATAGCCGAGGGCGAGAAGGAGAGAAACAAGTTTTAACACACTAATGCTCATCCCATGTAAAGCCAAAGCAGATTGGCCAGGAGCTTAGTGCCCGCCAGCCAATCCCCTGGCCCCCGTCTGTCAGGTGTCTGTCTGGGTGTTGATCTTCTGAGCAACTCTCCCCTGTGATCCTATGATCCTCTCTGACACGACCCCTGACCCCTGTCGACCCTCGCGACCTCTGAAGACTATCTGACTGTCTGACTGTCTCTGTCTCCCGTAGAAGATTGTACTGCATGTCGTTAATGTTCCGACATGATTCCACTGCATGTATAGGAACAGCTTTATGGTTTAAGAGGCCAGAGCAGAACGATTTCACATGGCATTTGTCCAAGACACACATTTTTGTGTTCGACAGATCGTTGGTCGCTCACCGAAAGGTTTGGCTTTACAAGCTGATGTTGACACGTTCTAGACATGACATTCCTGTCCACAGAGATGTGAACGGCTATGTATGTTTATGACGGGTCAGAGGTTAACAACACACATTTCCATGAGAGTGGAAGGGACAGGAGCGATGTCCTGTCAGACATTTACCAACAGGCGTGTGCGTCTGTGTGTGTGTGTAATATGTTCTTTTCCACAATATGGAACCTCATTTCTGAGCACACTATCTCCTTATTGATTGGACCAGTAGGTGATTGACCCCTGGATAGTGGCACCAGAGACACTGACAGTCGTCCGTATCCACCCACACAGGTGAAGTCGTCCTCCCAGTGGACTCTCAACCGGATCCCAGGCTCGGTTTACGTCCCACATGTTCGATTAGACAGATTATCTCCCTAAGTGTTTTAAGATGGGTTATAAACATGGGCGTGATGAGAGGGTATTTGGACACCATGGAGTGTGTGTGTGTGTGTGTGTATGTGCATGCCTTACCTACCAAAGCAGGGCGTAGACCATTCCTGTTTTACAGCTTTAACATACCTGGCCCGTGGGCCATGGTGTTTATAAAAGCAGGGAGGGGCCCTAGGGCTCCCCAGGTAGAGATGTGTCTTACCAGGCTAGCCGGATGAGCAGCCCCCCCCCCCCCGCCCCCCCTAGACACCCAGGGGCAACAAAGAGGCTAGACAAACCAGTGCAGAGTTGACCCTCCAGGGACTGTGGGGTTGGAGAGAGAGGCTTGCTTCCTATCAGCTGGGATGTGAGTGTGTGTGATGTCATGGCATTTAGCCTGGTGTGCGGACGCCTTATTTTCCACTTTGGGGTAATTGGGTTAGCGTGATGAAACGGCCCAGACGGCCCCGATGCCAAGATGGCCTCTAGGAAGCCAGGAGTCCCTTGTGAGGCGCCGCTTTCAGTGTCATTTCCTCTGTGTACAGGAACTTAACCAGAGAAGGCACGCCCCTACCCCCCAGCACACGCGCGCACACACACAAAAACGCACAGTCAGCCAGTAAACCAGACAGACTCACAGATGTGAAGATGCTCAGTACGCCCCCCCCCCCCCCCCCCCCCCCCCCCCGCCCCCCTTCAGCCGCTCCTTGGTTCAGCTCAGGAGCGCATTCCTGAGTCTTGTTCCTGCTGTTGCCCGGGAGCGGGGCGGGGGGGCTTGTCTGTTGAAAGACCAGAGACCAGAGCAGAGGAAGACTGGATTACGACTCCCCGCCCAGAGAAGCACCTCTCCTCAACTCTCAGGTGGAGAGGGAGAGGGAGAGGGAGGGAGGGAGAGGGAGAGGGAGGGAGAGAGAGGGAAAGGGAGAGGGAGAGGGAGGGAGGGAGGGAGGGAGAGGGAGGGAGGGAGGGAGGGGGGGAGGGGGAGGGAGAGAGAGAGAGAGAGAGAGAGAGGGAGGGAGGGAGGGAGGGAGGGAGAGAATTGGAGAGAAGGACTAGGGGGGCGAGAGAAACCGACAGAGTAGGAGGAGATGAGGGGAGAGAGAGAGAGAGAGTGTGCGCAGGGGCGTGTGAAAGTGAGTTCCAGTGTGATCTGTGCAGGCTTGTTAAGGAGCCTGTTTGAAGCCTGCTGGCTTGTTGACATGGGGGGCTTTCCCTGTCTGGGGGGGAGGCAGGTTCCTGGAGGTGGGGGGAGTCTGGAACAGACCACTGTAAACACCCTGTGATGTTTCATCCATCTGCAACTCTGCTTCAAAGATGTCATACACACCCAGTGTCTAGGCCATGATAGACCTATATATATATATGGATCTATATATATACATATATAGATCTATATATGTAGCAGGCTAACCCCTGGCAGGCCAGGGTGCGTAAAGTAGCCCTGTTTGTGTGGTGTTTGTAAAGTAGCAGTGTGTCTGTTGCAAGCTAGCCTGTGACGGGTCAGTGTGTGTACTGGCGCAGCGTGTGTGTGTGTTCCGTAACTGTAGCAGACTAGCTTGTGATACACCAGTGTGTGTGTCGTATGTAGATGCGTGACCACTGTGTTTACCCAGATGTTTTCCCACATCCCCTCAGACCCTGGACCCCCGCAGGCTGTTTAGTCTGCCTCACATCGACGCTGGGAGGATACACACACACACACACATACAGTACACACTCAGTTGCCTAAATATTCTCACTCAGGCTCTAGGTCTGGGAAACCCTTGACGCGCACTAGCTAACTCTCACACAGTTCCAACAGACACCCTGTAGCTGTCACACACTAACGGACACCCTCTAACTCTCACACTCACGGAGCCACTGCTCTGTCTGGTCCCGTCTGGCCTAGTGCATGCATCTCCACATCCCTCTTCTACAGTTTGTCTGTCTCTTCAACGTTTCCCGTTCCCCCACGCTCGACCACGGCTCTGCACTCTTCTGCAGGAACCACATAGGACTCATTCTAAGGTTGTATTCGGTGTTTACCCCCAGATTCGCTACTCGGCCCCACGTTCTCAGAATGTTCAGGCTGTGACACCCAGCTCCACTTCCTGTGTCTGTGGTCATGTGGTCACCCACCACCAATGAGGGCTGGCTGACTGAAGGAGACATGCAGGCCCAAAGACGGACTTAAGTTAGGGTGTTTCTGACTACTGCATGTTTTGTGGACTCGTACAGTCTCTCTGTGTGTGTGTGTGTTTCTGTGTGTAAGGACTGGCTTCAATGGTTCCTCCTCCTCAGCTCTTTCAGGGTGTGGAGTTTCCTTTCCTGTTGTGCTGTTTAAACTGCGGTGAAAGAACTCTTTAATTACACACTTGTTTGTTAGGGAGTTACTGGCTCTCTGTAGGTTCTAATTGGTCTCTATTCTAGAGTCTGGCTCACACACATAGGAATTCACTAGGAGGTAGCTTAAGTTTTCTGAAAGCATTTATCTGCATCTATAGTCAGAAATGTAACATTCCTTTCAATTGGATGCCTAGGTGGAGACCAACTCATGTTGTCAGCACTTTTCACTTGATTAAACAGAAGTGAAAACCAAAACGGGTTTTCACAATTTTGGATTCCTTTAGCAGCCTTGGTTTGACATTAGTGTAACATTTGGTCCCACCCTTGTTTTTTTTAAATATGTTTGACCCATCATGCCCTCTGAGAGACCTCTGTCCTCCAGTGCCTTCTTGAATCTCACTTTCTTTCACTTCCATCGAGCTGGCCCCAGCCAACGCCCAATTGAATCCTTACCCCTCACTTTCCCAGAAGGGCTTAGACAAAACAAACGTTGAACGGAATAAAAAGAATAATTCCTGAAACGGAACTCGTTCTCTCACATTCACTCGTCAAACTGAAAGTTTTAAAAATGTTCTTTTTTCTTTCTTCCTTCTTTTTCTTCCAGGCCAAAAACAAGGAGACCGGCGTCCTGGCTGCTGCCAAGGTGATCGAGACCAAGTGCGAGGAGGAGCTGGAGGAGTACATTGTGGAGATCGACATCCTGGCCAAATGTGACCACCGCTTCATAGTCAAGCTGATGGATGCCTTCTACCACGACAACAAGCTCTGGGTAAGCTTCTCCTGGGCGGGCCCGTGTCCTCCGGGGATCCTGGTGGCGGTCTGGGGTCCCACTCCAGATAGCGAGCAGTGGGTCGAGTGCTACTGGTGTGGTGGGAACCTCTTCCGCAAACCGGCTTGCGGTTCACTTCTGCATTCCTGAGTTGGGGTCATTCCAACCTCTTGCTATCGCTGTCCATCTTGTTTTAATTGGGTCTTGTGGAACAGTCCTGATTGGCCCAGAGAGGAAACCCTGAGTTTTGACTTGACCTCACCTGATGGTGACCTCTTGATACTGTGTTACCATGAGGATTAAGCCTAACTCGAGCTTTGTCCCTCATGCATGGTACACACCTCTAGTTTTTCACTTTGTCTCTCATTGAGGAGGTCAGATTACAGGCCTTTTCGCTACAGAACCGGCCGATCGCATCGCCAAGACAAACACGAGAGACTATTGGGAGTCACCCTGGTCCCTACTGTACTGTAAACGTCCCTAGGAAGGGACAACACTGGTTTTCCAGAAAGAAAAACAAACCTTAGACCCGCGTGTTATTATTAGAACGGGCACGTTGTTTTGTGCAGCGTGTTTGCTCGCGGCGTCACGTGACAATGAGGTCACCCTGAACTCGCGTACTCCTGCACATGATGCTGTGTGTATTTCTAAAGATAACGATTGGACAATCTCCAGTATCCAATACATCCACATGGTTCCTAACGGCTCGCAGACCATACTTGGAGACGGGGATGGAGTTTGAGATCAGTTTCAAGTTGACTATCGCTGAGCGGGCATGTCAAGTCAAGCGGAAACTTTCCTAACCTCAAGAGGGGAAGTCCAAACCAACCATTCTACTACCAGTGCATACTAAACAGTGACTCCTCCTATCCGGTCCTCTCCACCTCCAATCACACGTCTGTAGCAGACCCAGTGATTCCAACGATCCAAAGTCCAGCTCTTGCAGTGCTGGACAAGGGCTAGTAAACAACTTTTATGGTTTTGGGCCACCACGTATTTATTAATTGTGTGATAACTCTTAACTCCCGTCGAATAGAATGTGCTGCGCTGTACATGTTAGTTTCTGCCTGTGTCCACTCTCCCGCTCTCCGTACATCCAGGACCACCTCCAGGACCGGCCCAGTGTAGCTGGTGTTCGTGGCCTGCGAGGAGGGCCCGTGTTTTGGGTACCTTGTTAGTTCATTGTGTTTGGATAAAGGGCAAGTGCGCAAACTCGCCTCCCTGCTTCCAGACCGCACGTTTCCTGTGTGTGTGTGTGTGTGTGTGTGACTGTGCGGTGCGGGTGGATGTGTGTGACAGTGTTTCACTGCTGTGTGTGTGTGTGTGTGTGAGAGAGAGTGCGCGTACTGAGCGTATGTATATTTACAGCAGGTCCTTTGGGGAGTTTCAGCTTTCTCTCTGTGATCTCATTCTCAGGACCTGGAAACCTTCTTTGTTTGAAGCGCCGTAGTACAGACAATAGGCAGCCGTTTTGGGGCAAACTTTCCCCAGATAATTCTCCGAAGAGACGGCTTATCGGCCTCAGCACAACATACTTTGCCCTCATGGGACAAAGTGTTTCAACGAGTCCAGCACGACACCAGAGCGAAGCAGAGTAACGCAGACATTGCAGTTTCTCTATGATGCTCTTCTCCACCGTGGCTAAACCCTGACGCTGCCACAACATGGAGTAACCAGAACGGTAGCTCTAGGAATAATGGCTTCAAGGCTTTCCTCTGTTCACATGTGGGTGTGGATCAGAGATTTGACCGTGAAACCTCCCAAGCCGCAACCACCATTACGGCCACCCTGTCCCTGGCAGTACCCCGGGGGGGTAGACAGCTGTGTGGTGTCCTGGACCACAGCAGTTGGAGGCTGGGCGAGGCCACTCGTGGGTGGGGTGGAGAGATTAGGGGGGGGGGGGGGGGGGGCATCTGCTGAATCCCTACTAATGCCAAGACATGCAGTTGGTGGCTCGGTTTCAGAAGGCCCAGTCTTTTGGAGAGGAGAGCAGGGGTGGCACATTCCAGTGCCCACCCACCCACTCTGCAGAGAGAAGAAGGCTGTTTGTTCTTCTGGAACAATCTGCTCCCTCAGCCAGCCCCCAGCGTGAGAAACAGGGAGCCTTTTAGCGCAGGCCCTGGACTGCTGACATTAGCTTGTGCGCATGCACACACACACACACACACACACACACACACGTACACGCACAGACGTACACGCACACACACACACCCACACACACACCTGCTCTGAATGATGAGCTTTTATGTGTCACGTCTCCTTTAAATGATTTGTTTAAAGGAGACTGTGTTCCTTTCATTATTGACTGCAGCTGTTTTGATCCTGCAAATATTGTGTAAACAAACACAGCTGCATTAAAAGGTGATGGCAGATGGAACACTAGTTGGATGAAGCCAACAGCAGAACCTGGTCTGTGTGTGTGCGTGTGTGTGTTGGCACATGTTGACGCATGTGGTTCTGGGCCAGTGCCTGTGTGGTTAATTAGTGTTTGTCTATGATATATAGTTCGAGTTGGTTTATATCTCTGTCTCCTTGTGCCTGTTTCTTAACAAAGGAGAGGGTTCTCAGCCTTCAGGAATGCTGCAGCGTGTGTGTGTGTGTGTGTCAGCGTTGCGGGTCCTTTCCAAGCCTTGAGAGGTGATTAGACAGGGGATGAGTGATGTCAGACAAGGATCCTTGTTTCTGGTCTATACCGCCCCACAGCCCACACCAGCCCCAGTGCCTCTCCATGTAAATCTGTCCTTATCTCCTCCTGTCCCCTTTATGTCTCTGCTGTCGTTCTCATCCTCCCACAAGACTGCCCTACAGTACGGAGCGCGAGGTAGCGTCCCTTCCGCTTGCCCTACTTTAGCACCTTCAATCTCTCCCCACGGCGACGCTAGGTGCCGATGGCCGGGTTGATAACTCATGTCTGAAGTGACTCCGGGCGTAGAAGTGGATGAGTGAGAGGGTGCCGGTATGGGAACAGGTTCTTCGTGTTTTTATTAGCTCGGTCAATCAGGGTTTTTACATCCTGGGGAGGATGGGGGGGGGGGGGGGGAAATGAGGTTGCAAATCACCGTCTCCAACACAGTGGCGGGTGCCAGGCCGTTTCGATGGCGTTTAGGTCGGGGGTTTGTTCGTTAATATGAGTTGGAGGCTGCAGGTCACGCCCAGCGACTGCTCACCCGCCCCTGCCTGCTCGGCGGAGCGATGGCAAAAAAAAGGCGTCTTTTAGCGCTCTTCAATTATTAACAATCTTTTCCTTCGGAGGAACAAAAGAGTTGGATAGTCACATGTTCGCTGACCTGCTGTGTGTGTGTGTGTGTGTGTGTGTGTGTGTGTGTGTGAACGTGTATATATTGATATACTTATACTTTCACTCAACCGAGAACAAGGCCTATTTCAAAATCCTCGGTGTGTTTCAGTACAACTAGCTGCTCTTTACAGCTGACGGTTTGAAGCTGGGGCTGTTTAAGTCTGTTTAAGTTGCCTGTGTTGATGGAAACATAGGTCATTGTGTGTGTGTCTTGTCACTGTGTGTGTCATGACCATATACACGACAATGTGATTGCTGTCATACCAGTTAGATCACATCTCTCACTATGGTACAACACTGCTGCCATCTAGAATATTCCAAGAATTCCTCATAGATAAAATATATATATTTTTTAATCTATTAATACAAATCAGTTTGGAATAACTCCAAGGAATATCTCCCCCAGCTGGGATTCCCCCTAAGACAACACTCCTTTTGAAATTGTTATTTTGGATTCTTAAACAACGATAATATACCAAAGTTGTATACCAGAACACAAATGGGAACATTCTGGTGTGGAGTTTCAGACTCTCCAGCTTACTGCGTTAGACCTCTGTCCCTTCCATACTTAGTTGACTGACAGGATCAGTGGAGGAACTGTCAGTTCTTGGCTGTGGAGGAAATGAGGCACACAATCCACCATCTAACCCCACAACACCTCATCCTCCAGACCCACTTAAGCTCACAGAAGAGCCTTTTGTTGTGGGCGTGGATGCTAGCCAAGACTGACAGGAATATCCACCTTTCTCTGGCACCCAGTCACCCAGCAGTCTTCCTGCACACTGTCCCTGCGTGTTGTGTGACGTGTGTGTGTGTGTGTGTGTGGTGCGGGGTGAGTTTTGAAGTGTCCTCTGTGCGTCCCAGGTGAAACTCGCCTCCCAGTCCACTCTTGTGGAGCTCCAGGGATTCTTTGCCAGTGATGTCATAGCCCAACAGGGACGAGGAAACGGGTTTCAGAGGGCTTGAGTGTTATGGCAACCGTCCGCAGCTAACTCGGGGCCTGTCCGATTGTCAGGGAATTACGTAACGGTGAGATCACATGACAGGTATGCTGCTCTGGCCCCACAACTCGAACAGTGACAGGACGTCAGAGACTGATACCTCCTCTAAGAGCGCTCACAGACTCGGTGCGTTTGGAATGCGGAGGAAGTGATGTCGTTGGCCCGAGGTTGTTTTACCACCCCAGCTCCTCCGGGGACTGACGATTTGAGAAATCCTATCTCTTTCCTTTGTTGTTTTGGGCCCCCTGGCTGACGTGTGGGACACATCAGTGCCCTTTGACAGTGGCGTCAAAAGGGATTTCGGACGCTCGTTCTTCTTGTGCTCGTGCGCTCGTAGGGGTGAGCGAGAGACGGTGTGTTTGTGGGAGGGAGAGTGTGTGTGTGTGTGTGTAAGAAGGAAATTAAAATAGAAAAAAAGATTTCCCCCTGCTGAAGTTGGGTCCCACATAACACACATTTTTCCATTTTTGAAATGATTTGGTCGGTCGGTCTCGTGTTTCTCTGCGTGTTCCGCTCCGAGGGGGCGAGAGGAGCAGTGCGTTATCGCACAGTCCCTTAACAGCAAGACGCGCTGTCCTAGTTTTGGTCCGTGGTGACATCAGTGTGTCATCTTGTCCCCTTAGGTGTCACTGACAGCGACCACTCGAGAGTTGGAGAGAGAGATAAAGAGAGAGCGTGTGTGTGGGTGTGTGTGTGTGTGTGTGAGAGGTTACGGTGTTGTGTCAAGTCTGCAGCTGACATGTGGAAGTGCGGTCTGCACTAAACCAATCATCAGGGTTAAAGTGGGCCTCTCTCCCTGCTCTGGAGCTTAGATTCCTGCAGTAAAGTAACCCGGGACTGTACCGTACAGGGGGCCGTGCTCCTGACCAATGACTGCAGTTGATGGGTGGGAAGAAGGTGGCTTGAAACCTGACCTGGGAATCAACAGAACCAGGACCCATAACTAAGCCCTGTCGTCTTCCTGTTCCTCCCTCCCTCCCTCTCTCTCTCCTCAGATCATGATCGAGTTCTGCGCCGGGGGAGCTGTGGACGCCACCATGCTTGGTAAGAAGGGAGGAGCTCTCTCTCTCTCTTTCTCTCTCTTTCTCTCTCTTTCTCTCTCTTTCTCTCTCTCTCTTTCTCTCTCTCTCTTCTCTCTCTTCTCTTTCTCTCTCTTTCTCTCTCTTTCTCTCTATCTTCTCTCTCTTCTCTCTCTCTCTCTCTCTCTCTCTCTCTCTCTCTCTCTCTCTCTCTCTCTCTCTCTCTCTCTCTCTCTCTCTCTCTCTCTCTCTCTCTCTCTCTCTCTCTCTCTCTCTCTCTCTCTCTCTCTCTCTCTCTCTCTCTCTCTCTCTCTCTCTCTCTCTCTTTTCCTAGTTATGTACCTGTGTCCACATCTTACAGCACGAGTGCTTCTCAGGGTGTAATGTTATCTCGGAGGACCGAGTCTGGAGGCGCCAGGTGTCAGAGAGCAGGGTATTGTTTCAGAACGCCCCAGGCGGACGGAGCGAAGGCCCACACGGTGGGAATGCCCCCCCCCACCCCCTCGCCCCCCACCCCCGGACTGTTTTCATTTGATAATCCACCCAGCCGCACTCCGGCGTCCGTGCTCCGAATAAAGCTGGAATAGAGCTGGCCAAACACAGAGAGCATGAAGATGCTAACCCCCTCACCCCCTCACCCCACCACACACCCACCTCCCCCCCCACCCCCACCCCGGGTTTGAAATGTCAATGTTTTCTCAGAGCCAATTTACACTGCTGGCTCTCATGGGGCCACTGACCTGCTAAGACTACTTACAGCTTCTATTAGCTGTGTGTGTGTGTGTGGGAGGGGGGGTTAACAATCTAATATAAACCTCTGGTAATAACTACTCTGTCCTCATCCCACTTGGTTTTCAGTGCGATGGTGTGATTCAATAAAGCTTCAGCGTGACTTCCAACAGCACTTAAACTAAAATGTCAATCCTGTGGTTTTAATCTGGGCTCTGGAAGTGTTGAAAAATATGCATCTATTCTATCCCCCCCCCCACCCCTCCCTCTCTCTCCCCCACCCCTCCCTCCCTCCCTCTCTCCCCACCCCCCTCTCCCTCCTTCCCTCCCCTGGCTGCAGAGCTGGACCGGGGTCTCATGGAGCCCCAGATCAAGGTGATCTGCAGGCAGATGCTGGAGGCCCTGGTCTACCTGCACAGCATGAAGATCATCCACAGAGACCTGAAGGCCGGGAACATCCTCCTCACCCTGGAAGGGGACATCAAGCTGGGTGAGCCTGCTTGATGGGGGGGGGGGGGGGGGTGGTCCAGAGGGATGCATACATCTGGGGCCTCTTTGTTTTCCCATTAGGAACGAAAACCCCTTTTGTAAAATAGGTTTGAGACGACTTTGGAAGGGGTTCCACGACAAGACAGGAGACGGTGTCGACGCCGATCCAAGTCCACACCGTCTCCAGTGAGCCGGTCCCTCGCTCCGGGAACGGCGCATTCTGGGAAACGATTTTGCCGGCCCAAATCCTTGATTTATGGGGCGTTTTTTGTGGAACTTCCTCGGCATTCCTCAACACTCCCCTCCCAGGAGGCTCGGATTGAATCGCTTCAGACGGATCTGATCCTGGTTAAAGCCCTCCTCGCCAGGCACGCTCAGCCTGTGCTAAGCTGCGGCTCTCTAAATGTCAATCACCGGGCGGCTTGGCGCGGAGGGCAGAGCGATCGAAAACGCTTCTTAAAAGAGGTGGCCCTCCCGTCCCCGGGGCCCTGTCGACCAGGCGGGTCCCTGGCGCGTCCCGTTGAGCGCGACGAGGTCCGTGTGTCGCCTTCCTCCCTCCCGCGCCCCTCGCTCTCAACTCGAGACACCAGAAGGACTTCATTTGAAGGCCGGGTTTCCTCTGGGATTAGAAGAGACAAGTCGAGCCGCAAAGACGTTGTTGAAGCAGCCGTGTTCTTTCTTTCCACCCCCCCACCCTCCTTTAATGACAGTGTTAAATTATAAACTCAAATACGACGGTCGCGCTCGTCTGGTCTGACTTATACCGAGCTATTATGTCGTTTTTCCCCGGGGGCCTCTGATCCACTCTGTAGATTTAGAACAGTTGGAGTTTGCTCTTTAGGTGGAGAGCGGACTGCAAACAAGCTGCTTGCAGTTTTTTTGGGGGTAGGTGGGGGAGCGAGCGTGTGTGTGTGTGTGTGGGGGGGGGGGTAGAGGTGTGTAATGTGGAGTTGTTATTCCGGCCCAGAGAACTCGAAGGAGAAAACACGTCTGCTTGTGTGAGCGAATGTTCCGAGAGCCGACTTCCAGCGAACGGGAAACCGCTCACCGGAAACGGAAGTGTTGGGTTTATGCGCGAGAACTAAGGAATCGAAAGAACTAACAAAATCCTGAAGCGTTTGACCAAACACAACTCTCTGGTCTCTCCTCGCCCCAATTGTTCACGACCAACGTCCTGAGGAAGACGGAAACGTCGTTTTGGCTCGAGCCAAAACGACGTTTCCCCGAGCGCGGTGTTGCGCGCCGTGGGACTACGCACCCCTGTTTGGGATCCCCTTGCTCGTGCTAAATCAAATGGCTCGGCTTTGCGTTTCTCCTCCATGATGTCATGGCAGTTTTACGAGGCATGAACAGATATTTCTCTCTCGCTTGTGTGAGGGGGAGATGGGGGGGTTATAAACGGGCCTATCGCTCATTTCCTTCACAGAGAAACGTCCAGGGAATGTCTTTTAACTGTTCTTGTTGTTTGTGTCCGTGTCATCTGTGCTTGCAGCTGATTTTGGAGTGTCGGCCAAAAACACCAAAACCCTCCAGAGAAGAGACTCGTTCATAGGAACACCATACTGGTGAGTACAGGAGAACAAGCCTCTCTCTCTCTGTCTCTGTCTCTCTGTCTCTCTGTCTCTCTGTCTCTCTGTCTCTCTGTCTCTCTGTCTCTCTGTCTCTGTGTGTACTTGTGTGGTTGTGCTCCCGGTATTTCAGGAAGTTAATCATTGACCACAACCCCTCAGCGTTTGTCATCTGGTGGACCATCCCAATACACCGCATTCCCGTTCTGCTCAAGTCTTGCACAACAGAAACTTGAAATAGCCGGCCACACTTTGCCCAGCGTTCTTAAGCCGTTAATGAGGAACCGAGAGTGCCTTTTTTATGACGATTGCGCAACTCGTCCCTCCAGATTGGAACGGTTAGACGTCCCTCTTGTGGTTCGACGTTATCTGTCTTTATTTCTCGCACACCAACTTGAGTGTGAGAATGGAAGCGAGTTGGCACACGCACGTATTCGTAGCGTGAAGGGAATGCGGTCGGGATCGACGCTGGCTCAGGTCTTCTCGTGACCTAGATATCAGACTAGCACGTCCACGGGCTGATAGTTGGCGTGCGCTGGCGTGACACGACCGTTTCGGCTGACGCTCGTCGATACACGCCACGTTTGTTTTTTTGGCACGTGTCTCCTGAGATGAAGACGCGTCTCGGCGATGAAGGATTCTTCAACCTCCACCACTGTCTTAACCCTGTGTGTCTTTCTGTGTGTGTGTGTGTGTGTGTGTGTCTCTCTCTGTGTGTGTGTGTCCAGGATGGCCCCAGAAGTGGTGATGTGTGAGACCATGAAGGATGCTCCGTACGACTACAAGGCAGACATCTGGTCCCTAGGGATCACCCTGATCGAGGTGGCCCAGATCGAGCCCCCCCACCACGAGCTCAACCCCATGAGGGTCCTGCTCAAGATCGCCAAGTCCGACCCACCCACCCTGGAACAGCCCGCCAAGTGGTAAGACACACACACACACACACACACACACTGTCATGCTCACTTGTGCCAGAGCTGTTTACGAGGTAGGCCGCAATTATCTCCCAATCTCAATTGCAGTCATGATCGATTGGGCGTTCTGAAGACGCTGATATCAATGACCGGCAACAGTGTTGGGGAGGACTAAGTGTGTGTGCGTGTGTGTGTGGACGCTTGTGTGCGAGGGGAGATGGCGGGAGTTCATGAAAAAACCACAGGGATGCATTTTATCTGTCCCGAGCACTAAGCCCACACGGCTCTGAAGAGTGAACTGTGTTTCTGTGTGTGTATGTGTGCATGCGTGTGTTTGTTTGTACAGCCCCTGGATTTTCGAATGTGTTTTATATCCCTTCGCTTGAGATATAGATGATGGGATGGCTGCCCCCCCCCCCCCCCCCCCCCCGACACTGAGAGCCCTCCAGACCGGAGGTGGAAATGCATTTTCTAGAGAGAGCTTTATTTGTGTTAGGAAACATAGCTGTGTTTTAAAGCCGTGATTACCCTGCGAGAGCCACAGCGCTCCGCCAACTGTGCCGCATTCCTCACACAGTTCAACTGTACATTGTGTCAGGAAGTTATCTCGTGGAAATACCCCCTCTGCACCCCCTGCTCTTTTCTCTCTCTCTCCCTCCTTTTCTTGATTGATGTACCGGCACTTATGTCTTTTTTCTTGTCGTTTTTTTTTCTTCTTCTTCTTCTTCTTCTTCATTTTAGGTCACGGGAGTTCAAAGATTTCCTGAAGAAGTCGTTGGATAAGAACCCAGAGAGCAGGCCAACTGCCGCCCAGCTCTTGGAGGTACTGTCCACTCTCTGGCTCTAGGAAACCGCTGTCTTTTTCTGTCGCTATCTTGCCATCTGGAAATAAAACCAACCGCTATTAACATACGTGAAAGAACTTGGCGGCTGTCGATGATAGGCAAAACACGAAGGATGTCACGCCGGGGGCGGACAAGCGAGGGCCAAGCGAGGGCCAAGCGAGGGCCAAGCGAGGGCCAAGCGGTTTAGTGAGGACGAGAGGGAGTGAAGGAGTGAGAGGGAAAAGGGGAAGTCAGTGGCATCTATTAAAATCCGACAGGAGCCGCAGCTTCCTGTCTGTGTTCCATAGAGGAGAATGGAATGGTATTTCCTGGTATTTCCCCCACCCACCGACCAATTAGAGAGCAGGGAAAGCAAAGCCCGGGGCAAAGCCTACTGGGAGTTCTCCGGGGCGAGGGAGAGGAGGGGAGGGGACGGTGGCGTGGCCGGGGGTGATGTTCTTGGTGCGACGCCATGAGGCCGCGATGGCTATCGCTCCGGAAAGTGCTCCCGTCCCGCGTCGACGAGATGCCACGGAGATAGCGTCGAGCGCAACGGCTAGCCATTCAGCGACCGTCTGTCGTCGCCCTCAGCCACTCGGCGGTGGATAGAGCCCGGGGCCTCTGGTAAAGCTAAAGAAACCCTGGTGGCCCACGAGGCTGGAGGTGAGGCCAGGGGGGCCTCAGAGGCCCCCTGGGTGTGGCGGGTTTCTAAATAGCTTTCTAATAGTATTGTGGTGCCGGACTCCCATTCAGGGAGTGTAACTAGCTTTGTTAAAGTTCAGGGTTCCATTTAGATGTCACTCCTAAAGAGCACGACCCCCATGGCTCCAGTCGATATCTGGATGGATTCCAGCAGAAAACAATGGATTGAAACCGTGCGAGTCTCTGAGGCGTAGGAAGGCGTAGCTCTGTGTTTTCTCTGTGTTGGGACATCCTCAAGGCCACATCGGCCCGTGTGGAATGTTGTGTACACAACCGCCATGACACAACACCTCACCGGGCCCTCCCGAGTTGACCAATAGCCAGCTGGGATTAATATACTTTTAGAGGAAAGAGGAACGTTCACCCATATGCCTCACACACACACACACACACACACACGCCTCCCCTTGAGCATGAGTGTTCTTGTACCTCCAGTCTCCCCTCACAGTAGCCTGTGAACCACAGATGGAACATGTGGTACATGTTTGACCATTTCATGCCTGGCCTCCCAGACCCAGGACCAATGAGAGGGTCTAAAGTACACTTCTCACCCCCCCCCCCCCCCCCCCCCCGCTGATCCCACATCAGAGACACAGCTAAGCCCCACTTATTCAGACCTGGATCCAAAATGGCCGTGCAACAACATCCCTAGATCCAAAATGGTGGTCAGGTCTCAAAGGGCTCTCATGGGGGGGGGGGGTAAAGGCTGTCTGACATTGAGCAGCCATGATCTGGGTCTAGTTGTGACAGTAAACATGCAGGAGCCTGAGGGAGGGGGGGGGGGTATGTAGGGTTAGGGGGGAGAGAGAGAGAGAGGGGGGGGGAGAGAGAGAGGGAGAGCTAGAGAGTGAGAGTAGGATCCGGGATTGTGGAGAGAGGCTGCTTAGAGAACCCAGACTCTCCTCACGCCTCATCTGTTCTGTGTGTGAAACACGGAAGATGTATAAACACACGGCCACGGCCTCCGCCCCCCTCCACCACCCCCTGCGGCCAGGGTTCGACAGGCTGTCCGGGGTCGCCCGCGAGAGCAGCTCAAGTAGACCCAGGAAGTATTGCGTCGAGTCATCCCCCTGCTCAGCCTCCAGTGAGCCTGGGGATTGTCAGAGCTGAGAGGAGTTCAAACGCAGCCGTGTTGAGTTAAACGGATCCTACTCTCACTCTCTAGCTCTCCCTCTCTCCCCCCCCCTCTCTCTCTCTCTCCCCCCTAACCCTACATACCCCCCCCCCCCCCCCCCCCCGTCCCTACCCCCAGCGTGATAGCTGGCTCTCCTCATTCGCCTGACTCATTGTTGATGTGCTGACTGCTGGTCATTGGAGAAGCTGAAAGCTAAGGGCTAATGTCATAATGGGGTCCTGGTGGACGTGGCCCAGCGGGCCTCTTCAAGCACCGGCCCATCTCTCTGGGCCCTGCTCTGCCAGCTGGACCAATTAAATTACTCCACAGTGAACAGAAATGCTGAATAATGGATGACGGGCCTTTATACACCCTCCGAGTCCCACAAACACACGCGCACACACACGCACGCACACCTTTCTCTCGGTGAACTTGCTGGTTCACTGCCTGGCGAGGGCTGGTAGACCTAGCCTATTCTGGCTGGTGTAACATTGCTGATCCCTGGCACAGCCGTGCTGCGTGTTTGACGGCAGGGCGCGATAAGCGGGCGAATACGTGGCGTCATCCGCATCGGGCCTCGTCGTGGTTTGCGCGTCGCGAGCTCGTGCCCTGTTCTAGGGGGGGGGACGGGACAGGTGGTGGGGGGTGAAAGCCCTCCTTTGTGAATGCTCCTCCCCCCCTCCTCGCTCCTGTTGCCGTCCTTCCTTGGTCCTTCCTTGGTCTTGCCGTGCTGACGCACGGCCTCCAGGCTCGTCCGCTTGTGACGTCATCCCGTGTCGGCCCTGACCCATAGGCTCGCTCCCCCCTGCTCCCTCCTGCGTGTTTATTCCTGCTGCTGTGTGGTCTTGTTGACCCCCCCCCCCCCCACCTCCTCTGTGTTCCCAGCACCCTTTCATCAGCTCCGTGAAGACCAACAGGCCCCTGCGGGAGCTGGTCGCCGAGGCGAAGGCTGAAGTCATGGAGGAAATCGAGGACAATAGAGAGGAAGGAGAGGAGGACGACCCGACGGAGCTGTCTGTGGTGAGAGAACACTGCTGCCACCAGGCTGCATACTGGGTGGACCTGATGTGTACACGCCTGAGGGTCTCTCTCTCTGTTTCTCTCTGTCTCTCTCTCTGTTTCTCTCTCTGTTTCTCTCTCTGTTTCTCTCTCTCTCTCCTACTCAATACTTCTGTCCTTTTCTCTCCTTTCTCTTATTTCTTCTTTCTATCTATTCCTCTCTCTCTCTGTCTCTCTCTCTCTCTCTCTCTCTGTCTCTCTCTGTTTCTCTCTCTCTGTTTCTCTCTGTCTCTCTCTCTCTCTCTCTCTCTCTCTCTCTCTCTCTCTCTCTCTCTCTCTCTCTGTGTCTCTCTCTCTCTCCATTATCTTCAAACCACACTTTTTTCTAGTGAAGTTTACCAGTGGAAACTAATTGGTTAAAGGTTTCTATCACACAAGTCTTACTTACTTACAAATCAAAAAGTTTCCACCACTGCTGAAAGTGTTTTTTTTTTTTTTTTTTTTTTTTTTTTACTGTGCATCTGTAGGCAGTTTCAGTGTCTCGGTACGTTCTGTTGCTCAGCCCTAAAGCCCAGAACCAGAAAGCTTCCTGTGTGAGCGTGTGTGGTCTGGGCTGTGTGAGGGTGTGTGTGGGTGGGGATGGGGGTTCTCTCTGATAGGCAGATAATGCAACCAAACTGTATTGCTGGGGCACAAACACACACACACTGTACACACACACACACACACGCGCACACACACTGAGGTCTGGCTGCCTTTTAGTTTTTCACTGTCTTTCAGTCCACCTCTTCATCGCTCTGTCATGCCATAGAGCACACACAAAGCACTCTGATAGTCGCTCTCATTCTCACGCACACACACACCCACACACACACCCAGTCAAGTAAAGATGTTCAGCATCAGGATTATTTCCTTGCTCCATTCCTGATGGCAGAATATGAAAGTATCCACTCTTTCATGCCATGCCCATGATTTTGCATCGGACTCTAAATCCTGAAATCCATAATGACAGTGATTCAGAGGGCATTTTCAGGCCTCATCAACATGCGCGCACACACAAAAGACAGAAACTGGAACACACCCTCGACTAAAAATAGATGTCTGCTGTGTTTGTCTTGACACACACACAAACGCACACGCGTATGTAAATATCGCCTTACAATCTGGGACCATTTCATTATTTAAAGCTTGACAATGACCCGTTTCCAACTGACCCTTAAGTAAACATGTTTACTTTCTGGTCATCCCCAGCCCTGTCTCGGGCACAGAGCGCGTTAAAGGCCAGAGGCTGTGTGTTTAGGGATTGGTATGTAAGAGCAGGCCCCTGCCATTGACGGAGCTCTAGATCTACAGGAACTGGTTTGAAGTGACTGCCTAGGAAGCTTCTGGAACTTTCCATTTGCTGTGTTTTGGGAGTCCCCCCCCCCCCCCCCCCCTGGTCCAGCATCTGTAGTGTGGGGTGTGGCACCAGCCGCACCAGTCGTCTGTTGCTGACTCGGACCCGAGATCAGCAGGTTTTATTCCTGCTCTCTGCTGACAGGGGAACCCCCCCCCCCCAGCCCCTTACCCACTGCCCCCTGCCCCAACCTGCTTTCACCTCCCAAGCACAATCCCCTTACAAGCACACACGCAAAACTGCTTTGTCTTCACAATCACAGCCCCAGTGTGTCGTCAGGGTGAAAATGAAGGCAGGAGAGTGCAGTTTAGCTGCACTCTTAGCTGTCGTTTACACACACAACACACACACATACACACCGCACACACATCAGAGATATGACTGTTGGTACTGGTTGTAAACAGTTCTCCAGGTCTCTGGACGCCAGCCAACCAGCCAGCCAACCAGCCAGCCAACCAGCCAGCCAGCCAGCCAGTCAGCCTCTGCTATTACGGCTGTAGATCATCCCCTCCGACTTTGTGCTGAAATGTTTTTGGAGAGACTATTAGGAAGGCCTGGCCTGGCCATAAAGACTGCTGACGGCTTTGTTTATCTTTAGTCTGAGACAGCTCTCTGTACGTGAGGGTGAGGGGTGTGTGTGTGTGTGTGTGTGCAGCACTACTACTGATTAGACTCTCAGCCCAGGTGCTCAGAGGGTGGAAGAAGATGTTTACACTTTAAACGGGAAGGACGCAATCCTGACCCAAGGTCGGGGGCTGAAACTGCAACCATGTCGCCGACGACTCGCACCAGGGCTAGACACGCTGGCGTTGGGCACGGAATCGCCTTTATTTGCTTGCGTGGAGACGACATCGTTTTCACCCTGCCGCTATGGAAAGGTGTGTTGACACACCTGTGCATGACGTAACCCTCCCCCCCTTCTGCTGTCCTCACCCCAGCCTGCAGGTACAGAGCAGACCAGTTTGGAGGGGGACACCCCTGCCAGCACCCCCACCCTGACCCCGACCCCCATGGACAAGGCCGGGCCTCCCCCCCAGAAGCTCCAGGAGGACCAGCCGGACGACGGCAGGCTGCCCGACGAGGGCATCGTCATCCCGGACGCGGACAAGCCCGAGCGCGAGGCCTCCACCAAGACCTCCAGCTCCGACTCGGGCATGGAGGACGGCAAGAGCACCCCCACCTTGGAGGAGGAGGGCAAGGCCCCGGACACCCCCGAGACCGAGCACCCGCCCCTGCTGGCGCAGCCGGAGAGGGTCGCCGTCGCCGAGGTCACCGAGGTCACCCAGAGCAAGATGGCGGAGGAGGAGAGCAGCAGTGGAGAGCTTCCGGCGGCCGGTACGGAACCCATCGCCCCGCCCAGCCCCACGCCAGAGCCCACCCCAGACCCCACACCCCTCATCGGGCTGAACGGTAACCTCCGGAGGGGGCCCTCCCATCGCTCGTCCATCGGCAGCCACACGGACAGCCTGATGCCCCTCGCCAACGGCAGGAACAAGCGGTGCTCGGACGCGGGAAGCCTGGCGTCCGAGGGCATGGACATCAGCCTGAACCTGTCTGGAGACGGCAAGGACAACGGGTCCATGTCTGTCAGGGTGAGTCGTCATGTTCTTTCAGATCGTTCGCAGGTTTTTTTCTATTTGGAGTTGATGGGATAGACCTCATGTAAAGTGTTTGTCATTCCTAGTTACCAGTCCTGCAGTTTCCTTTCCTCCGTTGATTCTTCATATTTCCTGTTTCCCCTACAGTTTTCCTTTTAATTCGAACGCTGTAAATCACCAGACCTGTTTGTGACTGAGGTAGTCAGCACAGGAGCACATTATGACAGAGCCCTGTGGCTTCCCTTCGGTTCGCGGAACCTTCTAGATGAAGTCCTCTTTGGAAAAAGGCCTCCGTTCAGGATGGGGTGGTACCGGAGCTATGCGTGTGTGATTCTGGGTTCTGGGCTGTGGCTTAAGCTTTGCCTGTGTGTGTGTTTGCGGGTGTGTGCTCTCAGACAGAGGCTTGCCTGTCTTCAGCTAGCCTCGCTGCCCTTTTAAATCCTGCATTCATCCACCAGGACAGGGCAGAGACTGCAGTCAAACTGGCTGATGTTCTCATGGCTGGAGGCCCTCAGGTCCCATGAAGGGCGGAAGAAAGGGGGGGGGGGGCGAAAGAGCGGGAAGGAGAATGAAAAGAAAGTAGAGGGAGGGTGAGAGGAGGAGAGGGACAATATATGTAGTTTCAAACCAAGTCTTTTTGAACAAGTAGCGCAACATTTTCCGTGCGTGATGACCAATGGTTCTTTGTCTTGGGCTCTATTCGGTATTGTGAATGCAGCCATTGTTGCCAGGGGTGCTTCTGGTCGTTTATGGGCTGCTATCACTGGACTCCTGTTGAATGGTGGACCAGTGTCTGTCCAAGATATGTCTTTTTTTCCAGAACAGATTATTCAGCAGTTCATCTGTGTGTTGGGCCGGAACAGGGAAGAACTGTGTTTTAAATGAGAGTGAGTGCGTGTGTCTTTGTGTGTGTGTGTGTGTGTGTGTGTGTGCGTGTGTGTGAGAGCACACACGCCTGGTAGGAATGTGGTGCGTGTGTGTGTGTGTGTGTGTGTGTGTGTAGAGACGGTCATGACTGTGTGATTTATGAATGGGAATTTACGGGAACTCAGCTGGATCACACAGGGGCTCAAGCCAAACACTCAACATGCTCCAACACCCCCTGGGCCCTCTGAGCACACTGTCAGTGTGGACTTGTTTACACACACACACGCGCGCACACTTACACACACACACGCGCGCACACACACACGCCTAAACTGAAGTGTCACTTTCCTCCCAAACACATCCTTAATCCGATGTGTCACTTTTAACACACACACACACACACATGCACGCACACACACAGTGAATGCACTGTGCATACCAGGAAGAGCTGCACATTTACCTCCCCTGGCTTCCCTTCCTAGAGAGAGAGAAAGAGAGGGAGAGGGAGGGCGAGAGATATAGTCATGACAGAAGTCTGTTTGCTCAGCTGGTATAACCATCCGATCGTACCAACCGTGTCACCATGTGGAGGAGGCTCCTGTCCACGGCTTTCTACACCCTTACTTCCTGCTCTGACCCGATAGGATTGGTGGAACTACCGATGGAGCCAATCATTGTGATTTAAAGACGGGTGATTGACCCAACCAAGGGAGGGAAGAAAAACCCGAGGCCTGGTCCAAGCCTGCCCCATGGTTGGTCTAGCCCTGTGACCTAGAGAGAAGCCTGGAGCTTGGAAAGCAAACATACGTCCATACTGGTTTGTTTTGTTGTTGTCAGTTGCCCCTCCTCGTTGAGCTGGGGAAGAACTGGCCTAGCAGGATCCCAGCTAGCTCTTATCTGTATGGTGGCTACGCTGGGACACACACACGCACACACAGACACGTACGCCGCGACGGTGACAACCTGCTTTGACAAGGCCCTCTATTAATCAACACACCTGGTGCATTCCAGGAGACAGTCATCCGAAATGAATTCTTTGTGGAGATTCCCGTGCTAGTCAGGCTAGGCCCTCTGTTGTTTTCTTGGGGCTACAGTGTAGCGACACTGTTCTCATAGGAGCCCAACTGAGGGACTGTGTGATTAAAGTCCTGTCTCCAGACTAAAAGGTCTCTGACCCGACAGACATGACTTGTACACGAGGGTTATGTTAAAACAGTTTCTCACTTCCTGTGGACGTCTGAC
>NC_085036.1:7505562-7539466 GCF_963692335.1 Osmerus eperlanus
GCACAACTAGGTACTCAGGTCGAACTGGGCGTCACTGTGCACCCTTGGCCACATGCTGTTAACAACTATCTCATCTTCTTACGTCTACATCAAGTCACTGGGGGAACTGGAGTGAAGCACTGATTTGGGATTGGGGGAGGAAGGAGATCTGATGGAGGGAGAGAGGGAGAAAAGGAGGCAGGGGGCAGTAGAGAGGTGTTAGAGGAGAGCACAGGATAAGGCAGACGGGTTAGGTTAATCATCGACATTGGCTGCAGCGTCAACACAGGAACGGACCACCACCAAGTTAGACCTTCACCCAAGCACACCAATACCACCCCCAGGATTATTATTCCATAGTGCCTCTTCCAGCTCCTATATTAGTCCTTATCCATTCAGTTCTGTACAATTACGAGGAAGATGCTATCAAACACAGTTGCTATAGGGGGAATGGCAAGGCAGTAGGGAATTGTGCTTTCACTGCGACTTAGTCGAATGTCAGCATAGGAGCAGGGGTCAGGGGTCAGGGTGGACAGCAGAACACACGGCCTGGTGACCTTTCGAGCTCTTGCCATGCACGTCACACAACGAACCACAAGCCAACCCGGGCCTGACCCCAAGCCCGCCCCGCCTGCACCCCTCCCCCCCCTTCTACCCAACCTAACTCTCCCCTCCTCTCCCACACCCACCCCTGCCCCACCCGGCCGGGCCCTCTCTGCCTCAACAGCCCCGCCCTACCAGCGCTCCACTCACCCCTCCCCCGCTACAGTCAGCACCCCCTTTACCTAGTCCATCCCCCTTCTGCCCCCTCCCTCTCACCCCTTCTCCACCCAGACCTTCTGAGCCTCCTCCTTTACCTGCGTAGTCCAACTCCCCTCGTCTACTCTGGTACACTATGCTGGTACGCTAGACTGGTATCCCCCATACGCATGATCCCTCCTTCTACATGTGTATCTCCCGCTCCACTCTACCCCCACGACTGTACCCAACCACCCCTACCACTCCTCACTGTTCCCTGGCAGCTCTGGGCCCCTCTTCATAGCCCCGCCCCACCTAGAGGCCTCTCAGAGGCCCCACAGCCTAGGCCTGGGTCTGGAGGTGGGAGGCTGGGGGAAGGGAGGGGTGGGTGGGGTGTGGTGGACAGGGAAGGGTGGGGTGGGGTAGGGTAGGTTCACACCCCCAAGGTGACACACAGAGCAGAGCCAAGCATGAGTCTGTTACTACCTCGCTTTAGGAAAGTAGTCGCTCGTTCCACAAGCCCTGAATGAGGAAAACGAATGAAGAGGCATTTTGAAACGTGGACATGGGTGCAGCCGAACTGAGACTGGTTGGTTAGGACAGATGAATGTCAAGGAGGTCAAATCTGTGGATTCCGGTCACATCAAAGCTATTGCTGATTTGGTTGGTGAGAGTATGGATGCATCATTTCCACAAGATGGTGCCAAAGTCCAAATGGATATGTCAATGGGAGTGTATTCCAGTCAAATGGGACATCTGCGTTCTACTTCATGATGCAGCATCAAATGATAAGTCAAATAGTTTAAGTGTGTGCTTGAGAACCTACAGTGCAGTGCTCACATTTTATACGACAAAAAGTACACAGCCACACAGAGGACGGCTTTGCCACCAATACAAGTACAGAAGCATTCTTACCTGATTTCTTCTTTCCAATGGGTTCCCTGTAAGAGAGAAACACCATCATTACCATTGAGTCAAGCAGGACTGTTTGGAGTGGAATACACGTGCATGACCTAGAAAGCACATGTCAGTATTTCCACCTACGTGTGTAACAATAAACATATCCAGGGCTCATATTTCTTTTTTTTTACCTGGCTACCAATCAAATGGTCTCAAGGCTCACTTTAGTATGATTGGTCATGGTTCAGCCAAGGTCAAACATCAATAATACCTGCATTGGTCCTGCCAGTCAGGCTTTCAGGAGGATTGCAGTTAAGGGGTTAGCGAATTCATCGCTTCTCTGACGTTCAACGTTTTCAGCGTCCAACTAAGGGGTCATGTGAGGCAGGGTATAGTTGACAATAAGTGTCTGATGCTGGGTCACAGAACGGGCTATGGCATCTGCTTAGTCTGTTTTCGCTATCGGAGGAGCAATAGCCCATCAATTCACATCAGCTACAGAGCTGATTCAATGTCCAGATGGCCAAGGAGACTGAGGTGGCTAATTCAGTCTCTCTCTCTCTCTCTCTCTCTCTCTCTCTCTCTCTCTCTCTCTCTCTCTCTCTCTCTCGTTTTCTCTCTCCTTTTCCCTTTCGCTCTTTCTCTCTCTCTCTTTCTCCCCTTACTCTCCACCTCCTGCTATTCCCTTCATTTGTTCCTGGCAACTGCCCTTTTCATTTTCCTACACAGGATCCACACTCTCAATCACGTAATGTATAGTCCGCTTGGCACCCTTGTTAACTGGCCTAGCCCCCAGTCGGTATGAATCTTAAACCATAAGCTTCCCCATTGATGCACTGTCAATAGGGAACTTCAGTCAAGATATCCCAGAGCCTCTAGTCTGGCTTATCACAGAGGAAATTGTGAGGGTGAGGCCGTGGGTCAGGACTGGGTCACAAACGCAGAGGACTTTTTTTTCCGTCAGATCAAACAAAACCCTCCCACTGAAGCCACGTGAGTTTTCATTGGTCCGCGGAGGTGTCATTCTCGTCAGTAGGCGGTAGTAGGACCACATGCTAGTGGTGGTGGATGGAGGGCAGAGCTCAGTCTGGACACTGGAGCCATGGGCCTGTAAAACTAATACCCAGCCAGTCTCTAAGCCCAGAGCAACTCTGCTCCACAACCAGGTGCCAAACCACAAAGGTCCTGCCCAACAATGAGTTTTATGAGGGCTCAATCTCCTCTCCTCTCTTCTATGTTCCTTCTCTCCTCTCCTCTTTTCCTTCTCTCCTCTCCTCTTCCCTGTTCTATGTTCCTCCTCTCCTCTCCTCTCCCCAGCTACTTCTCTTGTCCATCTCTCTGATGGGCAGCGTCAGAGCCCCGGACGCTGCCACACTCCCCTGAGCGGGGCAGATTGATAGTGGGCGGTATTTCCTCCTCCTCAGAGAGCCTGTGTGCTGTCTGTCAGCCGTCGCGAGGCTGCATTAGGGGAGAGCAGTAATCCAATTCTAATAAAGACAAACCAAGGTCTTTTCTATATTCATCTGCCTCCCTCCCTCCCCCCCCACCCTCCCTCCTTCCCCCCCACCCCCCCACCCTCCCACCCCCGCAGCAGACGCTGAGGGCTTTGTCTGTGAGGTAATAAGGTATGCGTCCTTGGCAGCAGGGGCTTGTGGGAGACGATGTTCTGAGTCTGCTGCGGTGATCTGACAACCGCCATTCATACTGATTAGAACAACAGTGACAGGTCGTGCATTCGATACTCCTCCACAAACAGGCAGTCGCTCCCTCTGCCATCGCTGCGCAAATCATATCAGAGAAACAGGCACCGGGTGGCCATCTTGGATTTCTCTCTGGTTAGTCATGACTGTTGCCGGCAATGACTCGCTAATAGGTGCTGACGGATGGTAATCACTCGCCGTACCAATATATGTATGTGTCTGCATCTCTGCCTACAGTACGGTTTTACGGCTTATAGTACGCATTGATTTGAGGTTCCCAAAAGTCAATAAAGTGTGGAGAGCAGATAAGCAGTCGAAGCAGATTGGCTGATACAGAAACATGACACTTAGAAATGCTTAAGTAGTTTTGTGAGGCTGGTATCAGTGATGATAGAGTTGAAAGTCCTGCCCTGGATAAGGTTATAATTTGAGAGGCTTTATCAAACCAGGAATTGACTGTATCTGGGCATAGGGAACATTTGCTCGTTTACAAGATATATACAGTAGTAAACCTTGATGGGAAGCTCTTTATAAATAAATAAAACACAAACATTTTATAAGCACAGAGAAGCCGAGATAATTCAACGACATGCCTCGTTAAAATACCAAGCCGTAAAACTTGACAATATCCCAAGGCCGGCTCAGAATCCCATAGTTTTCTTAATATTACCATCTGCATGTGATGACAGGCCGGCTGCCTGAGGTGAGGCTGCTAAGCTAACACGCGAGTTGACATCTGCTATTTTTCTACTTGAGGGGAGCGACACGAACTAAGGTTACAGTCGTTCTTTGAAAACAAAACTCTTAACCCTCGGTGCCCTCCAGGCGGCTGCCGACTTCAATAACGACACATACGCGATGCGAGGGGGGAAATGTTACGAGTCACTGTTGGCATGTTGTACTGTCAGCATGCCTGTGACACTAATGTGCTGGGTGAGATTTACAAGAGTCCAGGCCGACCGTGCCTTTTCCACACCATGGACCTGTCACCTCAGCACTTTTCCGAATTATGAGGCGTAAGACGGTGTTCTTACATGTTGTAGGTCTTCCTCTCGTTTACCTCGTAATACCAGAGGGAGTATGACATCATGCCCATTACACTGTGTAATTGCCTACTAATGGATTGCTAGAAAATATGACTTCACGTGGTCAGCAATGGGACACATTGATGCTGCTTAGCCAATTCAGAATAGGAAAACCAAGGAAGGGCTATTATCGTGTGGTCGGCTGTGCTAGTGTGTGAGTATGCTTGTGTTGCTACTTACTCTGTGGGTGGGTTCAGGTCTTCAGGTCGGGTCTCGAAGAACAAGCGGACCTCTTCACACTGAGAGATGTACACCGGTAGCTGGATGAGAGCCTGCACACACACACACACACACGAGAAAACCCAGAAGGATTAGCCAAATGCCTTCTCGGTCTTGTTCTTGACTAGACTGCTAGCCATCCCCATCAAGGGAAAAATTCATTTGAGTTAAATCCCCCCATCCCACCATCCCCCCCCCCCCCCCCCCCCCAAATGACTGAGCTCCATTTCCTGCTGTTTATCTCTTGAGTTCATCGATCTCCCCCCTCTCTGTGGATCACCAGCGGAGCTAGGCAGATCCTGACAGGGCCGTTCCTCAGCAGACGAAAGCCCAACAACCCTACTGATCTCTCTCTTTGTCAGACGGGCAGCGGGACTGCACAGCACACACCTGAGGCCTCCGACACCCCCTCCCCCGCCCCCCGCCCTCCCGGAACCCAGAGGGGCGCTGTGTCAACCGTTTCGTCTACTTCACCGGTCGGCGTTTATCGCCGCGCGAGGCCGGGGCCGGCCGTGTAGCCCTCTCAGCTGCCACGAGGCATTTCTCCAACCTATCCATCACACAGCTACAGCCTGCGTCTGTCTTTAATAAGGCTAAGTGCTTCAGTACTGTCCTCTAAGCCTCTCTCTCCTCCTCCTCCTCCTCCTCCTCCTCCTCCTCCTCCTCCTCCTCTCTCTCTTTCCCTCTCCTCCTCCTCCTCCTCTTTCTCTCTACCCCTCTCTCTCTGAGTTATGATATCAGACGTACGGTACTTGCAGACCAGGCAGTGTTCAAGGTGCCCTTGTCCAGTGTGGCACCCTGGCATTGGCATCGCGAGAAGCGATGCCAATGGCTTAAGAGTGGGAGGAATTCCACACACACAGTAGGATCACTGCTCTCCATTAGCCCTAGACAGAGTGTGTTTGTGTTTGTGTGTGTGTGTCTATGCAAGCATGCGTATATGCCAGTGATCGATTTCAGAGATTAAATACATTTTTACAGGGTAAAAAACAGCTTTTTAGCTGATGATGCAGACTTGGGCTCTGAGGCCAATGGATTCTTTTTTTTTTTTACTCTTGACCTCCACGGGAACCCCCTCCATTCCCTGGCCCTGGCGACTGAGCTTGGTGCTACGTGTTTGGGGTTGGCATGCAAGAGATGGCCACCCCCTTCATGGATTTATATCTGCTTCCACTCTGCCTGTGACCTGTGTGCTCATTAGAATTCTCCCCAGAGACTCAAGGCAGAGAGGCACATTACAGCAAATGGACTTTATGGTTGTTCTTTACAGCAGGCAGCATTAACCTAATTGTGTCTGTGTGTGTGTGTGTGTGTCAGCAGAAGACAGAGAGAGTGTGTGTGGGGACAAAGCCTACACTCATGTCCGACAGTTAATACAAATGTTCATGCAAACACTGACAGCACTATTTCCAAAGCCTGCATCTCTTCCAGACGACACACTTTTTCAGGCTTTACAAATAGTTAGCAAGGACCCAAGCACCCCACATGATCCACGGCACCCCACATGACCCAAGCACCCCACATGATCCACGGCACCCCACATGACCCAAGCACCCCACATGATCCACGGCACCCCACATGACCCAAGCACCCCACATGATCCACGGCACCCCACATGACCCAAGCACCCCACATGATCCACGGCACCCCACATGATCCACGGCACCCCACATGACCCAAGCACCCCACATGACCCAAGCACACCACATGATCCACGGCACCCCACATGACCCAAGCACACCACATGATCCACGGCACCCCACATGACCCAAGCACCCCACATGATCCACGGCACCCCACATGATCCACGGCCTCCAAACCTGGCTCGACCCCACCCCAACCTCTCCTCTGAGAACTGCCACACACATCTGCAGACCATCACATAGCTGCTTTCTTGGTCAGGGGCTTTCAGTACCTCCTGGCGAAACGAAGAGAACGGGGAGGGGGGGGAAACTAAAAAACAACAAACGTTGAAAGCCCGGGGGAATTCCACCCTGAGTCAGGTTGAGACGTCAGCTGTTTGACAGGGAGCCTGACAGGGTTATCCTGCTTCAGGTCCAACATGAAAGGAACCACAATGGTCTCGTTTCCATGGTTTCCCCTCGATTTTCCCCCACCCGCCCCGCCTGCCGGACCCTGGTTGGGCGCAGGGCTTTGATCCCCCTGTCCAGCTCCATCAGAAACCCCCACCCACCCCACCATCCTATCACTGACTGCCCTGCACCTACCACCCTCCTCCACCCTGAAGTTCAAAGAAGCAGGGAGAGAGGGAGGGAGATGGGGGGGGGGGGGACCTGTCTGACCCTTCTCTGGTCTGTGTTCACCTGGATTCATGAAGCTTTTGGGACTCCTCCAACTGCAACTGGGCCTGTTTGAGAGACATAATGTCTGGACAGCCACAGATAAGACTGGGCCCAAAACACATCATTCCCAGAACACAGACCACAGACACTGCAGCACTGTTGACGATCTGTCGAGATAGAGGACACCCAGGAATCCTCAACTGATTCCAGCGAAGTCGACATCCTCTAGGTGTATCTCGGCCTTCGCTCGTATGAGATGTTGTCGAGATCGCCACAACAACACCCTCCAGTTGTCGCAGTCGCTTGACCGAAGGGTTTGTAACACTATAAACAGAAACGCATCCCACACACAACGCCACACACAAGCACTCAGGGGGGACGTTTTCCACCCCAACGTGCTGCTAAGTGGTAAAGGCTGTTCCTTCCACCCGCCTGAAATTCCTCTATCCCAGAACGACCCCCAGAGGTATCCTGAACCCTCACCCCCCCCCCCCCCCCCCCCTCCGGCATGCTTACTCCATCTCTCTCAGCGTCCGCCCTGGACACATAAACACACATGGACCCCCACCTCACCTCCCACAGCCTCACCCTGTCTGTTAAGGGGAAAAGGCTGGGCTTTGAGGCAGCAAAGCAGGCGCTTTGAAAGTCCGACAACAGGTCTGTGGACGTGCTGACGGGGACTTGCTCAGCTCTCCTCTGGCCAGGCAGGAGAATCAGATACCACAACAACAACACACACACACACACACACACACACACACACACTGCTCTGTCACGGAGGTGGACTCCCTCTAGCCTGGTCTCTGGCCCAAGAGAAAAACCCAGAACCTTCGACAGGGTTTTCATAGCTCCAGATGGAACTGTTTTCTTGGTCGGACCTGTTCCAGACTGCCCTCCCTGTTCTAACTACGGTCTTCATCATTTCCTGATTCGTAAGAGCCAAGAGCAGGCTTCGGAGATGGCAGATACTCGTGTTGCGCCTAAGCTACCAACATCTTTCCAATAACGGACACTGAACGTTTGAATTGTGTAAACAACACTTGAACTTAGGGTAGAGCTGTTTTTATCGCTTTTAGTTTAGTTTTGGCTGTCCCTCCCGTCCTTTAGCCAGAAGTATCATTTATACACAGTCATGGCAGGCAATGCTAGCCATAGCCATCCTCTTCAGTCCATGGGGTTATCACAGGCTAACACAGAGCAGAGGCGCTATACGTGTGGAGATGTAGAGATATAGACAGGGATAGCAGGAGACAACCAGCCCCTCTCTGTCGCCCTCTCACAGCAACGAGGACCAGGACAAGAAACAGGCCAGGGGAAACAGGATGTTCGAAAGGAACATGACAGTACAGAATAACATGCAATCCTTTCTGTCCTGTACCTGAGTAAGGACTGTTAGTGGGTAGCGTGTATGTGCATTCTTTCCATATTAGGGGATGTAAATAAAAAACCTTCTGTTTGCTGGCATGCGCGTTAAATGCTCAGGCCCTGTTGTTGACGTGATTCAGAACAGTCGGTGTTGGGATCAACTTACCCTGCAGTACTCATTGATGGGCCTCAGACGTTTCATGGCCACATCCCTGATATGGCTTCTCCTGAACAGAATCTTCCCTGGAAGCAAAGAGGAGGAGAGGTCATTCAGATGTCTGGGTGATACATTCTAGCCTCGGAACACAGATAACATCCAGAGTTTTCCAGCATCAGACATTCCACCTTTACCGGCGTATGAAACTCAATTGGACGATACATTTCCAAAAAGTTACGCATTTACCAAATGAATTGTTCACTCATTCAGGGAGCACTCAGGGAGCACAGCCCGCAATCCTAATCGAGTGAACGAGTTCTGTTATTAAAAGTCTGGCAAAGGACAAGGAAGACACAAAGGGTTGAGCCTGTGAGCGTGTGTGTGTGTGTGTGTGTGTTTGACTGTGAGTGAGTGGTGTGTATGCGTGTGTGCAGGACATTAGAATGCAAGGCTAATACAAGGGCCTCATCCATATGAAAACTCTGACAGCACAATGCAACTTGTTAAGCGCCGCCGGGTGAGTACCCTGCTGTCCTCTTCATGAATAAATGATTGGGACGCAGCTAAGTACACTGGCTGGCATCTATAAAATATGCCCCCAGCCACGTAATGACTACAGGCAGGCACTAAGAATTTGGGGTCAGAGAGACAATAACAAGAAATGGCTACAAATGGGTCTCCAGAAAGACCTGTTAAGTTTTTTACGGCGAGGCAGGAAGTTGGGAGTGGACGGGTATTTCGTTACTCTTCTAACGGGGTCGGGGGTCCTCGGGTACAGCTGCGTGTACAGCGTGCATGCGAGCAGGTCATTAAGTCAGCCCGCTGAAACACCGGCAGAACAAAAGGAGAGACCCGACCTCGGAGGCGGAGCCGATCTCTCCATCGGGGGGGCTCGCGGGATATGTTCGCAAGGCCAAGTGTCACGTGTGAGGGCGTCACATGTGGGCCCCCCCGCCCCACCAGTGATCACTGTGGCCTGGAATGTCGCTGGGCCTCCTCAGGTGTTTGTGGGACACAGATGTTCGTGTGGTGTGTGTGTGTGTGTTTGCGTGCACATCTGTACAACGAGTGTGTGTGTGTGAGCCTGTGCCACTGTGTGTCTGCAAACACTATGTTTCCCCCCCCTGGTCCTGACACGCATCCGGCCCATTCTGCAACCAAAGCCTGACCAGCTTGCTTTGATGGGGGGTGGGCAGGGGGGTGGTGGGTGTGGAGGGGGAGGGCCAGGTGGTTCTCCTGTGGTTGAGTCCTGAGTCAGAGATGGAGGGAGGATGTGTTTATCATTATTTCCCGGACTAGAACACTAATTGTGAACTTTGACCCTTATCTCATTGTCTGGGCCCGACTTAGATTTGGATTCCTTTACTGGGGCCTCCGGCTGAGATAGTGAGGTTTTCAGGTTACTCTTTGAATAAAATCAACTGGTAAGGTCTACAAAAAATCCCCTAATATAAAAGGGTGTTTGACTGAGTCGGGTTTTACAGAGGACAGTGTATGAAGACTGCACATGCTCCGCCTACTGTAGGTGTGGGGGCATGTTCCCTGACAAGCTTATGTGCTTTGGCTGGCTGACAGTTCAACCACTTTCTCTGGACAGTTTATGAAACTGAGTCAGGAGACTTGAAAGTCCACCACTTCTCTCTCTCTCTCTCTCTCTCTCTCTCTCTCTCTCTCTCTCTCTCTCTCTCTCTCTTTCTCTCTCTCTCTCTCTCTCTCTCTCTCTCTCTCTCTCTCTATCTCCCTCTCTCTCTCTGTCTCTCTCCCCCTTCTCTCTCTCTCTCTTTCTGTCCTCCAACCCCTCCTCCTCTCCTCAAACAGAGAGCTTTCTTGACACTTGTCCAAGTTCTCCAGGGTCAGGAGGAAATCGTCTAGGCAACTCTGCCCACTCTGAATGTGCGGCAGCTCATGGGTGCAGCCGATGAAAGGCCCGATTTGGGTAGAGAGGAAAACGGTCGATGGCCGGGGCCGAGGAGCCGAGGCTGGGGCCGACCACCTCTCCTGAGGGGAGCTCTGCGACAGCCCCTCGCAGCATCAAACAGCCTGGAGACTGGCTGCCTGCTGAGAAGGATTGAGAGAGAGAGAGAGAGAGAGAGAGAGAGAGAGAGAGAGAGAGAGAGAGAGAGAGGCAGAGAGAGAGAGGGGCAGAGGGAGAGAAAAGTGAGAGACAGAGAGTGTGAGAGAAAGATATAGACACAGATGGAGATTTAGAGAGAAAATTTAGAGAGGGTGAGAGATAAAGGGACAGATTGTGTGTGTGTGTGAGATAGCGATAAAAAAAGAGAGAAAGAGAAAGATAGTGAGAAAAGAGATCCTTCTTTCTCTCAAAACTGCTTGATGAGGCAGAAAGGGAGAGGAAAATGGTCTATAAGGCGGGATAGAAGGTGTGTTCAGTGATTACGGGGATCTCTAAAGTGCTGACTCAGTACACACAGCCACATCACACAGACCTGTGTTCAGACTTGGTATTCTACTGGTACACCACATAAACTCTAGCAGAGAGTTTATGTGGTGTTTTTGTTTTTGTTGTTTTTTTCCACTTGATGTGTATTTCTTGTACCTCACACTGCTGCTAGGGGAATCTAGATGATTCCGTTGCAACACAGCACTACTGAGCCTGGCACATTTGAATTTAAAAGTATGTTTGAGTTGGCTTCTGATATGAATACATTAAACAGACAGACATATGCCACCAGCCCCCCCCCCCCCCCCCGCCCCCCTTCCAACCAGAAAAGTTCACAGGAGAAGCAGACAGCTTGCATGCACAAACAGTCCCTATTCTGTCCTCTGTCAAGATCAACTGGTTTACACACAGAGGTCAATTGTTTCATCAGCACAACATCTGATCACACCCAAAAGTATTAAAAGACTATCCGGGAACATTCAGCACTATCCCATCACCACACAATGTGGGAATAAAAGACTTAAGTGTACATTTTGCAGACGCACACACACGCACAAAGACAGACCACTTTGCTGATCTGGACCTGGCAGGGATGTTGAAACAAAACGAGAGACCTTGACCAAACACAGCCCTGCGAAAGTAAAGGAAGACCATTTCCGTGTCTGGCTGGTTTGGCTCGTGTCCACCAAGATCTCTGACCAGTTCTTTGGCGGACCATGTGGTCCTGGGTGAGGATAGAAATGCAGAGTGGAGATGAGGTTACAGCTGCTAGTCTCAGCTAGATCAGACGCCAGCAGCCACTGACAACAGCGCAGTACATCCCAACAGAAACAATGTATCTTTCCTGTGTATCCCCCCCCCTCCAGTAAGAGACACGCAGGAAGGAGAAATGTAGGAGTTCAAATAAGAACCGGCTGACATAACCGTTGAGAGATATTCCATTCATGAGATGGGAGGACAAGTACATAACTGGAAACAGCAGGGTGGAGGCTCTGACTGTATTTGGTGAAATTGGAAATGGTGGGACTTGGTTTGAGTTAACGCAACAATTTCTGTCAAACAGGAAATGTTCCCCTACTGATACAGGGCGAGCTAAAAGTGTTCAGATTTAATCAGAGGTTGTAAGGAAGGAGGAGAAATGAGACACGTTTGATGTGGAAGCACATGTTGGACAATCCGACTTTTCTCTTTGTCCATGTCTGTGCGTCTATTTCTCTCTCTTTTTCCTCTCCGGTCTCTGTCTCTCGCTCAGTGTCTCTCTTCCCCTCTCTTCCTGTCTGGTTTTCTCTCATCCTCTATTTTTCTGACTCAGTCTCTCTCTCTCTCCCTCTCTCTCTCTCTCTCTCTCTCTCTCTCTCTCTCTCTGTCTCTCTCTGTCTCCCTCTCTTTCCATCCAGAGTTTATTAAACAAACCCAGCTGAAATCTCAGAGTTCCTGGACCCCGGTGTGTGATCCCTCAATGAGTTCCAGACATTCAGCCAGTCTCTGCTCTCCCCTCCCTAATGTTACCCCCCTAAATGAATTCCATGCATCTCCCTCCCAAATATACCCCCCCCCCCCTCCACCTCCAGTGGGACAGGCCAACAGCCAGACTTTCTAGGTGGGGCCTTCTCCAAATGTCCAATTGAGTTACTTTCATGAGACCAGAATGGCCTCATTTCAAAGGCTCTACAGAGTCACCCAGCCCTGCTTCAAACTAGAGCCTTAAGCTGCATCGTGAGCCTGGTGGACTGGTGTTGCAAAGGGAGCAAAAACAAAAGAAAAAAAGAGTAGCAAATTCAAACACTCAGCCAATCGGTTTACAGACCGAAAAAAAACAAACCGGTGCTCCATTCAGGGAAACAGTGAGCTCACGGGTGGAGGGTATTCCAGCGTCTCGTCGAGTGCCAACGTAGCACATCTTCCTGCTCCCTCGGGGGGCTACTGGGTCAGGTGAGCGAGGCGTGTCAGTGCTTTTGGACTCTTACCGGGTAGAAACGGGATGATTCTGCGCTTTGGGTCCTTCTGGCCTCCTTCCACGGGGAACTTATCCAGAAGCTCCATCTGAAAGCAGGGCGTGTCAAGGAAACACGTGGTTACAACACATACTGTCCCACAGCACAGCCCCACACAGCTCCACACATCACCAGATATCACGGGGAGGGGACATGAAACGCGTCCCCCTTCGTCACACACATCGTCGTTGGGGGCCGAATGAGGGGGCAGAGAGGGTGGGCAGGGTTGGGGTGCTAGGGTGGGGTAGGGAAGGGTTGTTTCCCCATTTGAACCATTCAGCAATTCCCCCATAGGAATCCTGCCAATAAAAGGACGTCTGCCAACGATTAGGAATCTACTCAGCAGATGGTTGGTATTTTGCTCTCTGGGTAGGCAACATATGGTTTGTGGCCTATTAGCAAGAGCCCACTGACATAGTGGAACATTTCTGCTCTCCCTGTCTCTTAAAGTCCAGCACCCTGCACTCTTCCCAGTGTTCCCATCGTTCTATAGCTTCTTTTCCGCCCGCCCCGCCAATAAAGAGTTTTCAAGCCCCCCCCCCCCCCTACAGCTGTGGTCCAATGAAAAGACACCTGGGTGTGTCGGCCAATGAACTCGAAGCTCTTTTGTCTCCCAAAAGCCCCGCTCAGCAACAAGGGGTTCACGAGTGCTCTGACACCCGGTCCAGCTGAAGCAGGAACACTTGAAAGCCACAGCTGAGAGACGTGTTCTATGCCCGCCACCGCCACACAGCCCACAGGTGTTTTGAGTTGGCCTGGATTCCGTTTTCGGAAGGGGTACTACAAAATATGGAAGCCTAAAGTGTGTAGAAAAGACTGCACTGCTGGCTTGTAGTCAGACTGATAACTGGCATGTATGCTATGGCTGTGTTCCAGAGGCCTGCTAGGGTCGGTGAGAGAAGAAAACAGGAACGTTTCATATTTCCTATTACATTCAATGCAGTCTGGGTTGTCAAAGTCAGAACCAGGCAGTTTTATAGCTATGAATAACAAACTTCAGACTCCATGCTAACTTAAGGCAAATTCATTTTGTTTGTGTTGTTGACAATGGGCCTTCCCAAGCTATAGATTTATGTGCTTGTTTTCAATGTTGCGCAGACCAAAACTGAACTTAGTCAACATTCAAGCTTGTGATGTGGCCAGCAAGCTTGGATGCCATTGGTTAGAGGTGGCTGGTGATGTCATTCCTCGTCACTCTTCGCGTCTCGCTTCCTCAATCCATGGAAAATTACTGCTTAGCCATCAAACGGCCCATGCAGACAGAAACCTTGGCGTCCACACCACAGCGGAGGGCTAGGCTGACAGATTTGGATGGGTGGGGGTGGGGAGTGGGGGGGGGGGGGGGCTAAGAGCAGTCAAACAGACCTCCCTTATGAGGTATGAGGCCTTGACCCCCACTGAATGACACCTTGTGTATAAGGGGGCCTAGTTTCAAGGCTTCCACATAGTTATGACACGTTTAGGAATTGTATTCATTCACGTTTTCTTTTGTGACCAGTGAGTTACTTGACCCCATATCTGGATGATCCGATTGTATATTTACATTTAGTCATTTAGCAGACACTCTTATCCAGAGCGACTTACAGTAAGTACAGGGACATTCCCCCGAGGCAAGTAGGGTGAAGTGCCTTGCCCAAGGACACAACGTCATTTGGCACGGCCGGGAATCAAACCAGCAACCTTCTAATTACTAGCCTGATTCCCTAACCGCTCAGCCACCTGACTCCCCATATTTTATCGATCCTACAGTTTCCTTTCCACACAGCTGTCTAAATGAGGCGATATCTGCTCGTCCCACTGCACACATGGCCAGAGAGAGAACGACACTAACAGTGTTGTTGGTAAAGCCAGAAGCAGCAGAGGAGAAATTGGAGAAGTGGTTTGGAGTGAGAGTTTAGGGAATGGGAGTACTCGGACACTGGATACTGACAAGGCTTTTGGCAAATCAGAACAAAGGATCGACATCAACGAGGCAGAAGATGCTTTACAATTGCTTGGTTTAGGCTGTTTGATATGTTGTTATGTTGTTTAGTGCTGTGGTCAAGCACACAACAAGTTGGTTAATCCAATATCTAATATAAGAATCACTCCTTCTGTCAAACAAAAACTGGACAGATTTCAATTCTGAACCCACATGAAACCCATCTGTCTGGCTTACAACACAGTTTCCTTTCTACAGCTTGACTTTAAGTGCTGCAATACACACAGAAAGCAAGTGGAAGAGGACTGATAGAGAAAGAGAGAAAGAGAGAGAGAGAGAGAGAAAGACAGAGCCACAGATAGAGAAAGAGAGACAGAAATCCGAGACACAGATCGAGAAAGAGAGAAGGAGACAGAAATATCAGAGACACAGATCGAGAAAGAAAATACCCCTCGCGCCGTAATTGTGACCGTACTTTGAGCCGACACACCCTGTCTCTGCCTGTCTCCTTCCCCATCAGTCTGAAACCACGGACCACGTCAGGCCTGTAATCAGAGGTGCCTGGAGAGGAATCTGTCGGGAGCACAAACATTTCGGTCTGTCTTCTCCCCGCCTTCCGTCGACGCTAGATGATTCAGAGGTGGGGTTCCCAAAGACAGTCGGAGCCCGTGTCTGGGTTCTGAATCGAGTCTGACCTCACTGGAGCAGACAAGGCCTTCCTAAGTGGACGTCGTCCCATGACATGATCAGTTCCAGGGCTAAATGTCCCAGGGAGCTGTCTGCCGTCAGACGTTGTCATTAATTGGACGGATTCCTTTTCGGTCAGAGAGACTAATATGATTCGCATGGGGTCGTTTGTCTAGTTCATATCCTGTTGGAGGGCACGGCACAGCCTGCGAACACAGGCTGCGTGGCGACAAGAGAGGACGGGGCATTCTCACTGAGGGATACGAATGAGCGCGGGGAAGGCGACAAACTGTCTTTTCTCTTTGGAGAATGTCAATGGCAGACTGCACATTCCTGCACTGTTCCCTTTGCAAAGAGTTCCTCTCATACTCCATGTCTCCTATCCAGTGAAAATTCCAAACATCAGGTCCCGTGATGAAGCAGCTTCATTACTGAAACAAGCAGCAATGCAGGTAAGAGACGGCAGAGGAAATATACAGAGGTATGTGTCACAAACAGTATCCTTAACTGTCCAGTGCCCACAAAACAAACATGCCATATTCAGCTCTTAAATGGTTATCGTTTTCAACAGTTGTTTGGATTTGACAGAGTGCTTCAGAGGCATGTTTGCAAACAAGGTTCGGTTTCGGGGAGTAAATGAGTCATGTTCCCTGAAATGACTGGTAACGTCCAGTCTATTTGTTTCCTAACTGGAGCTGTGAGCAGGGGCTGTCCGTGTGTGAAGCAACGTCAACACAACAGGAGGAGACCGGGTTGAGACACGTGATTTCCTGTCACTGTGTCTGTCCTCCCAGCTATGTGCTGCCTCAGCAACACACTGGCTCCCAAACTGCTGATTTCTTAAAGCGTAGAAAACATCGTAAAAAAACAGCCTATCGAGTCTGGCATTGTGAAGAGTATGGGTCGGACTTTTTCTTCGAAACCACATCCAGCTCCGACCGTCATAAACAAAAAGGATGAGGCAGCTGAAAGGCAGGGATAGACAGATGAAGATTCACCCATCCACTCGCACACTCCAATCTTGCACACATTTTCCTTCTAGAAAGCGCCATTAAACCTCCTAAGAAGACATTTACAACACACACACATATATAGCGCCCGTTTATGGACGTTGATATCTTTTGATTCAGCATTGCGTAAATGAGAGCATATGCCATCTGTAATTGCTTCCAGATCCTAGCATAGGCCTATTGCTTGGGACTGAGTTTATTGCATCAGAGGGCCCAGGTTATTGTGCGCTGGAGAGTCTGGGCTAATTCTGCTGGTGTACTCTCAACAGGCTCCTCTGACATATGCTGTTTCCACATTCAAACGGTGTTGTCGACTGCATGCGGAAAGTATGCGACAGATATAGGATGGCGAGGAGAACGTCGAAAGGTGTTGGCCACTATATCCTTGCAGCGACCGTGTGTTGCTCTGCGTGTCGAAGACGTAGCTAGGGCAACGGAACTCAAGGAAGGGAGAATAATGGCAAACGGACACGTGGGCCGCATGGAAATAGAACGTAGTGGCATGGAAATAGAACGTAGTGGCATGGAAACTGAATTAGGAAGGCAACTTTAATGACGATCTTGGATTTCCATCATTTCCACGCGGGCCGGCATCCGCCACTGACGTTTAGCGTGTCTGACCTGCTGCAACCGCAGCTTCCTGCGGCGCGAGACGTGTTGTTTTGAACGCCCTCTCGAGTGTTGCGTGTCGCATAGCTTGTGGAACCCTTCTGGCACGGCATCAAGGGATTGAAAGCGCCACACGCCCGCGGAGGTGATTACAGAGGGCTGAACCACACACCATGTGGAGCTCGTCGGGGGGATTGTTTCGATGTGGTCGGTTTAGTGGGACCGAGTGGTTTTCAGACTTCACCATCAGGTGAGTCCGTTAGGCCTGTGGGGGGAGGGGAGGGGGGAGGTCATGGGTCATTAGTGGAGGATGGTTAATGATACTAATGATACTACCGGTAGATGATCAAAGAATGTGAGAGGTAGAGAATGAGAAGGATGGAGAGATGTGGGGGGACTGACTGACTGACTGACTGTTTCTATACAACTAGTAAGGATGAATTACATTTTGGCTACAGTGAGTTATTTTCTTCCTTCAATGTTTTTATTGCAAAGAAACGCAGAACACAAAACATGGAAGCAATCATCAACCTTTTTCATTACAACCCAGAGACTCTTTTACAATGAGTCTTATTTCTTAATTAAGTACTACAGCGTGGTAGAATGAACTCATCCCAACAGTGCATACAACTTCGTGACAACGACTGCATATAACTTTAAAGGTGTTATCACAGTTTATCGCTCTATGTGTAGCCTTTATCTCAGTCAGAGACGCCCTATGGCTGTCTCCACCCCCCCCCCCCCCCCACCCTGACAGTATCATACACTACAGCCAAACCTCTGAGCTGATAAGATCTGGTGTAATCTCAATCTGCCATGAGGCTTATCTGAATCTCCCTCGCCACTCTGCACACCCACCCACAGCCTGTCAGCAGAGCAAGCAGGAAAATAGCAGAGTCGAAGGCCCCCAGAAATGACCTCCCTTTCTTATCTGCCCTGTCTCCACACAACTTTGAAGGCACATGGAAAGAGCAACGTGAGGGAATTTCGTAGGGAACCATGATCAATATGAGGCCATTTTCAAACCAAAGTATTGTTTCGGTATATGTGAATGTACTGTATATTCCACGCTTTCGAGTGCACTTGTCAGAGTGCCTGCGAGCTTCTATCAGGGTGATGGAGAGAATGGAATAGTCAGCACTGATTGATCTAACACAGGCCTCTATAACCCAAGGAAGAACTGAAACCTATAGCGTATGCCTTCCTTCCATAGTGTATCAAAACCGTGACGGGCGGAGCCTGAGACCCACCACACATTTCTACGGTCAGTTGCGCAATCCAAGCTGCGCTCATGTGCTCGTTTTCCATCCCTCCCTTCTCACATGGCGCAATTACCCACATAACACTGCTGCAAGGGGCCTGTGACCAACAGGCCAATATGGCGCCCCCTCCCTGTTTTGGAGCTTTGCTCCTGTAAGACGTCCATTCTAGTAAACATCCCTGTATGGCCTCGTCATATCATTGCAGTCGGCACAGGGGTGAAACTGTTTTGTATTTATAGCAGTCCGATTCATGAGAGTTGACAATGAGCAGAGACACCTTGTCACATAGAATATAGTTTGGCATCCAACAAGTACCCCAGTTACTGCCCTGCTCTCTCTCCCTCTTACCTGGAGGTCGAAGAACTTGCTGTAGCGTCGGAAGATGACCTCAGTGCTGCCATCGCTCCAGCACACTTTGATGATGTAAACCTGAAAGGGACAAAGAGGCAAGGCTGTAACAAGAAATGTCTGGATCAATGAAACACAAAGCGGTGATGTGTAAGAGTGTCACAAAGTGGAGAGGGAAAGAGGGAAACGATTCCAGGCTGGGGGGTCCGGAACAATCTGGAAGAACAGGGCTTACATGGCCGCCACTGGTCAATATGTGTTTAACGGGGCCCACTCGGATGCCTTTTTATGAGGCTCATTTCTGGAAACCACCCTGGTAGGAGGTACTATTTCTTTCTACTAGTCTTCTCATTCAGGATATCCTCATCATGCTTCGGACAGTGCAGGCTGAGTATATATTCCACTATGATAGATCCTGTGACTCACTCAGGGGCGATGGTGATCACACCATCTGTGAAGACCACAGGGCCCCGCATAAAGGGTGATAAAACTAGTTGCCGATGTCATAATTTCCATCTCCAGACACAGGATGGACATCCTGGTACATGATCTCACTTCCTACGCCAGCCGACCACTATTGTCATTTTAAAGGGCAATGTCACTCGTGAGGTATACCATCTGGTGCCCCGACCGCATTTCTCAATACTACCAACTCCATTCAGTTGTCAAGAAGAAGAATCGTGGCCTGTTGGCTGGTAACCAAGCGCAACAAACGCGGACCTTTTTTGAAAGAAGGAAAAAAGAGAAGCAGGGAGGTGATCGGAAACTCCCCAGTGGCAGGGTCTGGCTGAACGCTTCCGTTGGCCTGCCTCCCAGGCCCTTCCCCTGGGGGGACTGCTCTACCACGGCTCCCTGTAGCGACCACAGCGCCGCCCGCCACCATCACCAGCATGAAGACACTGTGCGTCCCGGGTTATTACATCTTCACGGTATTCAAAAACGATTTCACGTCTGGCTATTTGGGCATCCACACTTTTCAGGAGCAGCTTGTCAGGAACACGAGGTGTGTGGTCCCTGCAGGAGTTGGAGCTCGCAACCCCCTCTCCCTGGAGGAGCTGAGCGCCGCTGACGGTTTGTAACGCGGCACGGAGGAGCCGAGCCGAGGGCAGGCGACCAGGAAAGCGGTCGAGCGTTAAGAGAAGGCAGATGGGGGAAACGCGGGACCTCAGGAAGCGACGCTCGGGCCGTCGCGATGCTCGCGGCGCGACGGCCACTGGACGTCCACCCCTCCTCCTCATCGCCGCATGGCGGGGACACAGACCGGCCAGGCACCAGTCGCCAAGGCAACATTCATGACGTCTTGCCAATTGACATTTACCAGTCATGAAAAACGTAAAATGTTGCACTAAGTAAATAAATAATGAGTAAATTAAAGTATCTGCACCTCTGAAAGCCCCCCCACCCCCATTTCCCCTGACTCCCAAATACCACCACATAATATTTCATTTAGGGCCCTGAGTTGATAGAGGATGATAGTAATGGAAACAACATTAGGAGGATGCACTGGCTCCCAGCTTTATTGCCAAAGCTGCTTTCCAACCTTTCTGGCGCACGTGAGGTGAGCTTTTTCAAATTAAGCTCTAGTGAAAGAATACGTTAGTATTCAGGACCACAGACTGGGCCAGACAGTAAGTTATATCGGACATTCCCTGTTCAAACATTCCAGCAAGGCTTTATGTACACAGTACTAACAGTGACCTTCTGAGTAGATGGGTGAGTATAGGCTAGTAGCATGCTTCCTGCTGTATGCTTCAGAGCCCTGTCTGGTCTCTAGTTGTTTTAAATGGGAGCCTGAAGGCCTTACAATCAGGGTTACCCAGTCTGAACAACAACAGGGGTCAACACAGTGTACAAGCTCTGGAACAGGAGCGTAAACATCTTAACATTATCACGTTATTACAATAGCGTATTAAACAAAAGCAACTGAAGGTGCATATCGCACCGCTGTCTAGTAGAAAGATAAAGGAAAGGGTTTACAAAATACATATGTATTTAAATACAAAGGACACGCTACTTGGCGCCTGTCTCTTTATTTCCAGATGTTGACATGCAAGCCAACAAAAAAACATCTGGATTAAATCAACAAACCCCATACCTTTAAAAACAATAGGCTTAGGCTACGATCGGCTTCACTTTTCTTAACATAGAGTACAACAAACATAATATGATACTACTCTTGCATAGACTGTTTTGGTAAGATGTAACTTGATACTCCCTTTGTTTTTACTTTTCCTCTGTAGAGAACGTGTAAGCATATAAAACTTCGATAAAGCGGGAGCCGCTGGTACCAAACGATTCCGTGTAGTTAAAAAAGGGGACGCAACTTGTTGACTTACATAGTGTTTATTCGGATTTCTCCTTTTCTGGACATCTTGAACTGTTACTTCTTGCACGGTCCGCCTTGGCATGATCTCCTTTTCTCTGTGCCTCTAAAAACAGCAGTCCGGTATTTAGCGATCAAACGCGAATGACAAAGTTTATGCACCAAACCTCTGTCATTCGTGCCGGTCGGATCCGTTATAGCTGAATGTAACAATTGAGATTTGTCATAAATGGTCCACGTCAGACTTCCTGTACCACATTCAGTCGGTTCTTTAAGCTTTCTTGCCCTCCACCGTTTCGTCCCGTCTCGTTGTAGGTCTCGACCAAACTCCCAGCCTATCCTAGCTCACCAACTCCGGTTTAATGACTGGGTTGCTACTAAAGACCAGCCCTCTGACTCATCAAAGTAGTGGCCTTGTATCACTCAGCAAAGTAGTCCTTCATTTATTAGTGATCCTGTGTGTGAACAATACAAATACATTGCCGGAGTAGAATCCAATTTTATAATTATTTCAAGAACAAATCCCTAACATATCAACTAAAATAATTTCAAAAGCTGGCAACATCTTGCCTTAAATTACAAACAGCGACAGGACAAAGTGTAAAACAATCACGGTGGGACTTGAATTCCACGTCTGAATCCCTTCAAAACAGACATATGTAGCCTATGCTTAAACATAGTACAGTGTTTTATCACAAGGTATAGACAATCAACTAATGGGGTTGTTAGTATTCAGGAGCGGGGAGTGTTTAAAGGTCATGCAAACCATTCCCTTGTAAGAATGATGGACCAATCAGCATCACTTTATCTTTGTGTCTGATGCTTGCATGAAACCGGTCATTTTAATAAAAAAAAAAAACATATTTTATGATAATATTTTATGTAAAAAAAGAAAGAAGAAACATTTAAAACAGGAGGTCTGCATGTTATCAACAGTTCATCATTTCAACATCAACTCAGGCAAACCTTATAACATGCACTTTATAATAAAACTTTATTTTAAAAGAAGGTGGTCACATAGCACAATGTATGTTATTGTGAGATATACATTGTAATAGTTGATAAGTACAGTAGCACCATCTTGTGGTATATTATATGCAATACACATCATTTTCAAATGCTTAATTGGTATTGCCCTCTACTGACAAAAAGGGGAAATTGCAGCTATTTCAGTTTCTGAGAAGCTTTGCTCAGAAGCTCTGGAGTTGAAAAGCGAGGTGTTAGACCAAAGCTAAGAGGTCAGACTGAAAGGTCAAGGGCCATACAAAGGAGAGGGTTCACAGATATAAAAGTCCGGGAACACCTGTAAGGTAAGAGGTGACAGTGAAGGTGAAAGGGGAGAGGTCAAATGAAGGGCGAGGGGTCGGACAGGTCACACAGCTGCAGCTCCATGTGAGAGGTGATGCCAGAGAAGCGCTCCTGCAGAGGGAGCAGGTAGCCCAGGGCCTCCCCCTGGCTCACTGGTCCCACGTACCGGTATGGACGTATGTTGAAAAGCTTCACACAGTGCTCTGCAAGCCAAACACAAGACACAGATAAATATAATGACCTGAATAAAATACAATTAAAAAAGAATTTTTATTTAATAGTTTATTTTTATTTTGACAAAAAAACACTAAAAAAAGATAGACCTGCATTTGATGTCAGTTTAAATTCTGGTTAATATGGTTTGAACATGCAGTATAATCAAATGGGGTTAAGAAATATTTTTCTGTTCAAGGGTTTAAACGCTGTTTAAAAACACGGTAGGGGTATAGGGAAGAGATCAGGTTACAGGTGATGCCCAACACTCAATGAACACTTTCATCCACTGACTACAGTGTGCGTTCAAGAGGGTGGCACACTAGGCATTAGGATTCTACTCATTTGTTTGGACCCCAGATGCAAAAGTTCTTGTTTTGTGGAAGTGCTGAGAGCACAGTAAATGCGTGCATGGCCCTCTCACTCTAACGACTCTTGAAAACGTCAACAAAAAATGTGCCAAATTGAGTTCCAGTTGAAAATATAATAGCTTGTATACACCAAAAAGCCCCGGCAAATCTTTTCATGACTCTGTCCTTTATCACTGTTCTCTAGTCAGCAGGCATGTGTGGTGTCTCTGATGCATAATCAAGCTTTAGTTGCACCGAGATGAAAGACTCTGATGGAATATAATGCAGTCAATTAGAGGTAGCGAGAAAGATGTTGTTTACTCATCTCAGCATGGTGCTCATCAAGGCAGGATGCACTAGGCACACAAGCACACACACACACACACACACACACACACACACGCACGCACACACACACAGGCCCACACACGTGTTCACACACAGGGACACACCTACGCACTCCCGGACGAAGGCTAATGTAGATGCGTGGCCTAACCCCTAATGGCTGCCATTATGGAAGATCATTATACGTGAGCTTCCTTTGATGGGCTTTCAGAAGCAGGCAGGTCCATGTGTCAAAGGGGACCCAGAGTTCAGTTAGATCTCACGTTCTCTACACCAACCTGGCTAATCCCTCCAAATCGCTCCGTGGATCCTGTATAATGAGACCCCAGGCTCACCCCTGCCCTGCGTTTCCATACCTAGTGAGCCCTGCTACAATGCTAACAGCGGCTACGAGGAGTTGCGAAGGTTAGAGAAAGAAGCACATTTCTTCCTCAGAGCTATGGATTAGGAATATAGAGTTGCACTGTTTGTAAGAACCGTCTCGGGAGGAGCCTATATACAAGATGACTGGAGAAAATTGTTTTTGTAACCAAGAATGGGCTCGTGCACTTCTCCACAAAGATATTTCTACTGCAACACGCTTGGTTGAGCTCCGTAGGGAGGTTGATTGGAAGGGCCGGACGAGTGGTCAAAGTGCTCACCAGAGTTGAGGAGTTTGACCCCGTCGTAGTGCATCCCGTCGGGCCCGGCCCGGCCCGCCAGCCCCCCCAGCGTGCCCGAGAACGGAGCGTTGACGATGCCGTAGTCCTCGCACACCACGTCCACAGCCTCGTGGCGGCCGTCGCCTCTGTCAGGGGAGAGGGGTAGAGAGGGAGGACGCCATTCTTATCCCCCCACTTGGTCAGCCTCTTCGGGTATAGGTAATCTATTTGGTACTGTAGATGTCCCCAAAAAGTGGAGAGTGACTTGTGTTCAAAAGTCAATCTGGGGCACCCTGGTGGCTCACAGATGAGAATACCGTGTAGGCTAAGAAGGGGCGGGGTTTGAATCCGGCCTGAGTCATTTCCTGCCTCTTCCCCTCTTTTTCTCCCCTACATTTCCTGTCTCTCTGCAATTGCAACCATCACTAGAAAACAGAAATGCCTTCAAAAGTATATATTTGAAACGATATTTCGTGGATGACCCAGTCTGAGGTGAAGTACCTGTTTGAGTTGAAGGCCCCACAGCCGAACACGTCACACGCCCTCACTCTGTTGTTGTGGTGTCCTGCGCACAGGACACTCCACGCTCCCGAACCTTCAGGACATGGACGCCATAGGACATAATTACCACTGCACAACATTAAGAGCTGTGGTGTGTGTCTGTGTGTGTGTGTGTCTGTGTGTGTGTGTGTGTCCGATCACCTGGCATGCAGCACTGACGTGTCTTTGCCCCGGCACAATTGTTTTCGACGTAGTGTCCTTGGCAAACATATCTGCTGGGCTGGCAAATGCCCCCCATGTTGGTGCAGCCGAGGTCATTCCGTGGCCGCCCGCCACGTTTCAGACTCTGCCCGCCCCCTTTGGTCTTTGGCTTTAGGGTCAACGTTTTGCTCCTCTTGTCGTTTCCTGCCGTCCGATTCCTCCCCACCTCCTCCCCACCTCCAGCCTTCGTTTCCTTCGTCACAGAAACGGCCCTTTTCTCCTCCCTGTCCAGAGCAAGCCCTGGAAGCAGGACTTGCGACACGAAGAGACAGACCCAAGAGGGAGAAGGGAGACGGAGAGAGGGATCACGTTGGGCAATTTTGGAAACACGCTTTGAATTCCGACGAATAAAACAACATTTTAGATCATGACTTTTCCCATTTTTCCCGATGGTTGCAGCCTCAAAGGCAAGGGATCAAAACTCAGGTTGGGGGGGTGGGTGGGGGGGGGGCGGGGGCGATGAGTTTGCTGGCGCATGGCGTTTTAATCCCAGCCAGGACCAAACATGTGAACAAACTAGTGTTTGATCTTCATTAAGACCTGCTACCCTCAGCGCCACAATGAATATTTCAATCACTGTGCTTGGCACCTGAACACGTAGACCGGCCTTCTAATTGAAATGAGCTGCTTATCACTGGAAGGCCTAAATGGACTGTGCTGAAAAACAATTTTCCCCTGCCAAGAGCAACGCTATGGTGACAGCGAGTCGCTCCAGCGAGGGTGGGCTTTGAAATGGGATTCTGCTCAAGTGGCTTGTTTATCAGCACAGAACAACAGAGCCTGGGCGAATTTGGATTTGGACGTAGCTTACTCCTGTTGTCTTTGTCCCCCCCCCCCCCCTCCCCCCAGTATGACAAACGAAAATGCCCCAATTCTGGTATATCTATAGACCACACTTCAAGGCGTAGCATCCCTTTTGTGAACTTATCTCGCGCGCGCTTTTCCGCTTTCTAACAAGACTACGCTCAGACAATTTCCCCGTCAGTCTTCCACGAGCTTTCTTGCTCTATCTGGAAGTGCCCTGGGTTAGATGCAATTAATCTAATGTCGCCTGAAACACTCAATCATGCTTTAAGTACCCATGCAGTAATTCCCCCAATAAGCTCCAGACCCTCAGGGTTCAGTTTACATGCACATACAAGCTGTTAATAATGTTATACTATTGAGTGATAGTTTGGGGCAGGCATAGTAGATTCCTGTCCTTTTACTATATCTTTTGTGATTGAGCTGAGTCATTACAAATCCATTTGAACAGATATGGGCTTTATGAGACATATTAAGTCAAGTTTTTATTGTATTTTTTATGAGTAATTCTCATGAGGGATGCAGTGATCTTGGGAATACCAGAAGTCCGGGACTCCGTTTAGACCCAGCACTAGACAGAATGGAGAATCAGGGGCCAATTAAGAAGCCAGTTTCTAAGATACTTACAGCAAGCAAGAAGAACGGAAAGGAAGGAGGGTGTCAACAACATGCTGGCAGAGTGGTACTCCAACACCTGCAGGTAAGACCAGGAACAAAAGCAGGCATACAGTTTTGTTTGCGAGATACAAATCAAATCAAATGTATTTGTATAGCCCTTTTTACACGCAAGCATGTCACAGAGGGCTTCACATACGCCCATAGAACTGCCCCTCAACCAACCTAAACCCTCAAGGATACAGAATGAAGCCTCCCTAGAATGGATACGTCTACGTGGATTGTCAGAGTTAAAACACAAGGCTTTGGTATTGGTAGTGAAGGGAGTGCATTGATACGTACCAGTCCGGCAGAGTGGAGGAGGCGCAGTGCGAAGGGAGAGCCACACAAAGAGGAGACTGTTGGAAAAGCAGGTCAGCCCACTGCACCACTCATCGGGCCACAAGACGTTCCGTCCCAGTCAATATTGATATTGGCCTTTGAAAAACATATCCCTGAGTTTGTCCTGAAGTGACACATTTAACGTGGGACCTGGCCTTGCAGAAAACTGCTGCTGCTACCAAGGGGCAGTTCTACAAGGGGGCCTAATGTCCCTGACCCCCCCTGTGGTCCCCCTGAGCTGACTGAATATATATATTTATTTTTTGGGACGTTTTTTTTTCTTCTTCTAGTAGTCTTCATGAAACGAGGAAGGGACATTGCAGCCTGTTTTGCCCAGTAAATAAAAAAAGTGAGAGAAACATATCAAGGTATTGAGAGAGCTGAGGAGCTGGAAGAGGGAGAGCCAGATCCGTTTGTATGATTTTAATGTAACCAAATATTAAAGTATTTAATGTTTAAATCTAATTTGTTTCTGTTTTTTAATGTGCCCCTCTGATTAAACACTGGCCCCACCTTGCCCCCCCCCCCCCCGGTAAAATGTGTCTAGAACCACCACTGGCTGCTACAGCTAATAGCTATACTGCTTCTGTCGAGAGGGTCCCAACTGGAAATGAGTTGAACCACTATCTGTTCGGCTTACACTAATGCATCATTAAATGAGTCGTTATCATAATAACGTGACAATCTCAGAATCGTCTTTGCGTAAAAACACTGTGCCAAATGGAAGGTTGTCTCTCGGTGAGACAGGTTGTGTGAGTTTGTTTTGCACGCGTTCTGCCGACGTCTGCATGTCTTGCCGCGTGAGGGTTCGCCACGCGCGTGCCTCTCGCCTGCCCCCGTCACAGCTCCTCCTTAACAAGATCAAAAAATCCATTATCTTCAAGCTCACTGTACTCTGCATCCGTGCGGCATCTCTCGTGCCGTGATTAGCCTGAAGCGTCACACAATGCCGCTCCAGTCAATCGATACGAGGAATTTGAGCCCCACTCTAATCTCAAGCGTTCAGCTGCAGGTACGTGCTCGTTCTGTGGGATAGAGATTGACCCGTGTCGCCTGGCCCGCTGGTCAGCCACCCGGCCTATCAGCTCTGGCCTGGCAGTTTGTCCCTTGTCGCTGTACGATAGCCACTGCCCCTTCAAGTGACCAGGGAGTTCGAGCCTAGCTGGTGTCATTGAGGTGTGTACGTGTGTGTGTGTGTGAGAGGTTGCGCGCGTGTGCGTGCACGGAATTCTAATGTAGGGGAGAAAGGGGTTCCGTGGCAGCCAGAGAATTGAGCTTTTTCAGCCGAGCGACTTCAATAATCAGATACCTCGGCCGGGGATTAGGCTGATGGACCATATGGCTGGGAATGAGGAGAAGGAGAGCCGGAGAGAGGGGGGAGAGCGGGGAAGGGAACAGGGGAAATGGGAAGTGGGACGTGACACGATGGGAATCTGAAGAGCCATCCGTCGGCCGCCTCGGTCGGCGCGGCGCGCTCGGGCAGCGAACGGGTGTATTGACTCAGAAGTGGCCTTTGATAAACATTGGTGCTTAAATAGGAACATTCATCAAACTCCTCCGAGGCTCGGAGTGACATTTCACTCGGGCTCCTCTCTCCGTTTGCTCTGGCATTTCCAGAAGAGAGAGAGAGAGAGAGAGAGAGAGCGAGGAAGAAGAGAGGAGGAGAGAGAGAGATAGAGAAGGAGAGAGAGAGATAGAGAAGGAGAGAGAGAGAGAGGAGATGCCACAAGTGTTTCCTAGCAACAGTCCGCCGCAACACCCCCCACGCACACACCCGCCTCGCCCCCCCCCCCCCCCCCACCGCCTTCCGGATCCAAGTTGCGGCACTGCACCACCTTCCTTGAACAGACCTGAAATAAATCCCATGCCTCCCATCTGCCCTCTTCCCCCCCCCTTTTTTTACTGGGTGCCAGGACAGCGTCGGGTAGCATTCAAGTGCCGGGCGCTGCCCGTGAGAGGAGAGCAACCAGTGGGACAAGATGGAAAGCACAGCCCTGTTCGGGAGAGCCCGATGGGCAGAGGAATGAAGAAAGAGGTCTGCGTGAAGCCTAACCTCTTTTACGTAATAAGAGTTAACCAGGCTGGCTGAGTTTTCCTCTCGATAGAGGACGGACGGAGGAGTCGAAAGAAAAAAAGCTGCCACACCAAGCCGTCGGTGAGAAAGGCCGGTGTTGATGATGGATCGGGGCTGTGTCTGGGTTTAAATCAGCTATCTCAACCCAGCACCCCAGTCATGCCCACTTGGAGGAGTCGATTTGTAAACATACTTTAGGGACTCTGGGAGGGGGGTTTAGTAAGCCAGACTGCCTTCAGGCAGAAAGAAGCAGGCAATTCCATCACCGGACAACAGGGGGCACTGTGGCCTGTCTAACAGGCTTCGGCTAACAAGGTTCTCGTGAAGACCGGAGGGAGGCCTTGGAGGAGGGTGAGTGGACCAGGCTGTGGTCAAGGCACACGCCTGGCTCTGGTCTTCTGCTGAAAAGAACGCCATTCCACATTTGAAATGTCAAAACACTCAATGACAACAAATGCAGCATGACTCAGCATGACCTTGGGCTGAAGATGAGCACTGCGGAGCTCAAATGTTAGGGGCGTGAGAGTGTCTGTTTAACTGCTGTTGAAGGGCTCTCGAAATCGGTGCGGCGGGATCTCCGCGTGCATGGGCACGTCGAGAATACGGCCCGTCATCCTTGTTAGTGGCATTGAGACGTTTGGGTCACAGTGTTTCAAAGGGGGGACAAGTGGTCTCCCTTGACACTCTCCATTCGAGTGGATTTCGAGTTGTCAGTTCCTGAGAGAGAACTGAATCGGGCGCACGACAAGGCAATCCTTTCGGTGCACACAAGGCACAGCCGCGTCCTGGTTTGACACCTTTCCTTGCCATTCATCACTGCTCATCTACCTGTTCACCTTTCCGTCCATTTGTTTTGAAATTGCTCCTCGTTCAGTCTCTTTGTCTGACTTGTCTTGGACGGTCTATGCCCCCGCCCCCTGGCTAGAGGTTATAGGAGACACACAAGCGCAACAACACATACACACACATACTCCCTCACACACACACACGCACCTCCATTTTCGTGAAATATGACGAGGTGAAAGCGAGCGGTCCATTATGAGCTGTCCCTTCCCTGTCTCCTTACTCGCTGGGGTGAATGGAGAGGGGTATGACATGGCAGGCCGCCCGACGAATGTCGCACATGTCGCGGCCGATCGGATATCAATCAGGAGCGGGACGCGAGCGATCGCGACGGACGGGGGAGGGGGAGAGCGCGCGAGTCCACTGCGGGACACATCCCTCCGCCTTGATGGAGAGGAAGAGCGACGGAGGAGAGAGGAGGAGGAGGAGGAGGAGGAGGAGGAGGAGAGAGGAGGAGGAGGAGGAGAGAGGAGGAGGAGGAGGAGGAGAGGAGGACGAGGAGAGGAGGAGGAGGAGGAGGAGAGAGGAGCTTCGCATCCTGCCGTGTAGAACCAGGAAGCCAGTCGGGGGAGGTGAAGAGCATGCAAATCCACTGCAGGACACATCCTTCCGCCTTGATGGAGAGGAAAAGCGAGGGAGGAGAGAGGAGGAGGAGAGAGGAGCTTCGCAGCCTGCCGTGTAGAACCAGGACGCCAATCAGGCGCACTTCCATGTGATCTCTGCAGGGTTTCTCAAAGAAGAAGGGCAGCCGTTTGAACCAGTTTTTTTCCATAGCAGGAAATGTATTCAGACTTGCATCTGTTCAAGGGAAGCCTCCAGCATGGTTTCCATCGTTCTCTCTCCCCTCACAGTTTAACAGTCGCTGGAGAACAGGTGGTCAGTCTGTTGCTGGCTGCACAGCAACTCCCCTGTCAGGGGTGTAACAGGCTTGGATGAAGAAACTGTAGAAGAGGTTTGAATTGGATTGAAGGCATGCTAAAAGCTCAGAACTTTCAACTCTTGTTGCCCCCGTGCTTTGTTGGGAAGGGGGAAGGGTTGCGTGTAAACCTTGTGGGAAAGTAGAATGTTTCCTATTTTCTATCCTGTTTCTGTCTCATCACACCGGCATGATGGGTATTTGTGATTTCCATGTTATTGTACATTTCTTGATTTCTCTCCCCCCCCCTCTCTCTCTCTCTCTCTCCTCTCTCTCTCTCTCTCTCTCTGTCTCTCTCTCTGTCTCTCTCTCTCTGTCTCATTCTCTCCCCTCCCTTTCTTTCACGTTCCTATCCCCCACTCCTTTGCCCTCTCTTTCTTTCTCTTTCTATCTCTGGGTCTCCAACTCTCTCTTTGTTTCTCTCTCACTTCCTGCCTCTGTCTCTTTTCGTCTTTGGGCTTCTCTCTCTGTCTCCCTCCTTCTCTATGTCTCTCTCTCTCTCTCATCTCTCTCTCTCTCTCTCTCTCTCTCTCTCTCTCTCTCTCTCTCTCTCTCCCTCTCTCTCTCTGTCTCCCTCCTTCTCTATGTCTCTCTATCTCGCGCACGCAACATCTCATTTAAAACTCTGCTCATTAAGAAGCATCTAATTACACCCACATGATGTGTAATTACAGTATTTTACATCACACTTCCCTGATAAAAGTCCTTCCGTTCAGCCTGTATTACAACTAGCTGGGGACCACCTAGCTTCAGTCACAAAGCCCAAGTGATCCTGGCCTACTTGTTTACGTAACTGACGCTCCAACCATGTATTCCACATTTTTTCACCCCCTGTTGAATCCAAGCAGATATGGTTGAGGCTAATAAAGCACGATGCATCGGCAAAACGAGCAAAACCGGAAACAGAATATTCCGGAATCACACTTTATCTTCTCAGAGACGTACACGGACTACGCCAGCTATCTCTGTGTGGAGAAGCCCCGCTGATAAAATCAGCCAGCTCAGTTGAACTCGGAAATAGTGTGTGGAGCTCTAGAGGACAGAGGAGATGCAGCTTTCCGATAGAGAAGAGAGGGTTTTCGTGGGGGGGGGGGGTGGGGCAGTACACCTCCCGTGCCTCTAGGTGGCAGAAGGGCACCACGGCTGGGGGCCTGGGAGCGGTGGGCGAGGAGAGTGGGCGAGCGAGCGTCGCACGATGCAGCATCGGGGAACGCAGAGGTTAATTAGGGAGTTAGCTCATGCAAGGGAACGTGATCGTTCAGATAGTGAGCGGGGGAGACGGGGGAAGGCGGGGGGGAGAAGAAAAAAAAACCCTGTTTGCTTATTAGTAATCTGCACTATCACATTTCCTCGCCTATTCGTTTCGGTTTCTGTATTGAAATTTCCATTTCTGTCACCGTCCTGGCTGTGACGAGCAAGCCTTGGCAGCAAAACAGCCCGTCTGAGTGCAATGACGGCCCAGACAAGAGAAATCCGCCTCATGTCCCTCTGCGGATCTCACGTCACAACAACAGGCAGCAACAAGTTCTGCGGAGAACGACCTATAAGCAAAACAATAGTCTCCGGCGGTAAACAATGCCTTCATTCGCCAAAGGTGGCCGGTTGGAGAGCCAACCCAATCTTGCTCATAGTCGTTCGCCGTGCGAATTCAATTGCCCCTGGATTTCATCATCAAACGCACGACTGGCGAAGGATCGGCGTGCGCGCGCACCGCAGTGTGAGCCGCTGGCAGGTGTGCGCACGGGGAGAGAGCGGAACGTGCAGAGAGCGCGGGAAAGCTAGGGATATAGATTAAGGCTCTGTTTGGTACGAGGCCCCCCCCACTCCCCCTGGCTTTGATCAGCGGTCACCCATCCAGAGCTCCTCCCGGGAGAGATCACAGAGCCAGGAGAGGGCTCGGCGAGGGGAGCTCGCGGAGGGCTTCAGAACACGACGGGGGAGGGGAGGATGGAGGGGTTTGGGTAGGTGTGTGTGTGTGTGTACCCCAGGGTTCAGTCGGGGTTTGAATTAGCTGGGTCATGCCCATATGGATGTCTAACACATACTCCGTATGCCAGGCAAACTAGTGAGGGACAAAGACGGGGCAATGAAACTGTTGCCACGTTAAATATCCAATTCACTCAACTGAGTTTTCAGCAGTACATGGCTACATGGCTAAGTGGCTCTCTGAAGCATGTTGCATAATCAATAACAATCGCCGTTGTGTAAACCGGCGGTATCCCTTTAAAGAGTTGGAGAGGTGAGGTGAGAGGAGGCCAGGAGCTGCAGTGTGGTCTGACTCGTCTGCGATTCCCCGACGGCCGCGCGGCTGCCAGCAGATGGCTGGAGGACGAGAGGCGAGGGACCGCTGTCACTCCCCCCCTCCCCCCTCCCGTCTCTTCCTCCCCCCTCCCCCCTGCCCTCTCCCCCATTGATTCCCCAGACCCATCGCTCTCCACCCCCGCGGCGAATGCGTTGAAGGCAAGGAGTTACGATCTGGAGAGGACTGTTCAAACATGTACACGCGCAGAGACAACCAAACAGACGCACAAACACACACACACACTCTGGGAATACAATAAGCATCCACCATCGAGACTAAGAAGGTAGGTCTGTGTGGAGGTGTGTGTGTGTGTCTGTGTTGTAGTGGCTTGGTTGGCTGAAAGAGCTGGCTACAGAATGACATCAGGAGACTCTGTGCCACACTGCCCTGGCTGCTAGCTAGCAGGAAGCAGTGTTTCAGGAGACTCTGTGCCACACTGCCCTGGCTGCTAGCTAGCAGGAGAATGAAGCAGTGTTTCAGGAGACTCTGTGCCACACTGCCCTGGCTGCTAGCTAGCAGGAGAATGAAGCTGTGTTTCAGGAGACTCTGTGCCACACTGCCCTGGCTGCTAGCTAGCAGGAGAATGAAGCTGTGTTTCAGGAGACTCTGTGCCACACTGCCCTGGCTGCTAGCTAGCAGGAGAATGAAGCTGTGTTTCAGGAGACTCTGTGCCACACTGCCCTGGCTGCTAGCTAGCAGGAGAATGAAGCTGTGTTTCAGGAGATGAGCTGGACGTTTATCACACATCAGCGGAAGAGCGCGCTCGCACACACACGCGGCCCGTATCTCACAACTCACCTTGGCTTAGCAAGACTGGAACCATAAATCCTTCGTTATCTGGCGTCCTGCGGCATGCCTGTGGAATCATACCGAAAGATGTAGCCAGTATCAGGTCCCAGGCCACGACAAGCCCATCTGAGTTTTGATGGCGTTCTCGAGTGGTTGTGTGCGTGCGTCTGTGTGTTTGGGCGTGTAGAATGGAGGAGGTGGATTTCACTCCTCCCCTCTAGAGATGGTCGGATCATGGGTGTGAGCCCATGTCAATAGAGAGCGGTGCAAGTATCCGATGTCCCACCAGAGAGTCGATCACATCGCGTGGACCTCCGCCCACACGCGGACAATGAAACATGCCTCAAGATCGGCATTATTCATGCGCACGGACGGAATCCCACGCTGCAGAGCACACCGTCCACCTACACGTTGTTCTGACACGGACAAACGTACATATGTTGCCACCCCCCTCCACCCCTCCCCACCCTCGAACAACACGCACGCACGTGTTGGGTCAACATTTGCCCACACATAAGCACAAGCCCCGTATAGCTGCTTCCATATGTATGCATCCACCC